>NW_026290634.1:177500-277500 GCF_023373465.1 Oncorhynchus keta
TTCATCCTGGGTATGTACATAGTCAATGGTAGGCTTCAAGGGGACTCCTATGGTGGTAGCTCTGTTACATCCTGGCTATGTACATAGTCAGCTCATCTCTTGGCAGTACCATAGTATTGTCAAGGGGATGGTAGGACTTAGCTCATGGCAGTAGTATTGTAGATGACTTTATCACTGAACTCAACCCAGAGTCTAACAAAGCGTTCACAGTCAGCCCACTGACACCCCTATCAGATCACAGCAAAATCACACTACTTGAACAGAGCTTTGCTCAATGATGAGGCATCAAAGCCAAAAGAACTGAATAATATTAAGAAATGCTATAGATGGAAAAAAAGCAGTGTGGAAATCTACCAATTGTTTTTTAGATAACAACAAATTCAATCCCTTCTAGACAATTTCCTGGACAAAATGTTTCACTGTAATAGTGAAGTTGTAAATTTGGCAGTAGAAAATCTATATCGTATATTTGACCTCTCATCTTACCTATACAATCTAAACATTTCAAGCAGACAACCAAAGAAAATGAACAACAATGACAAATGGTTTGATAAAGAATGCAAAAACCTAAGAAAGTAATTGAGAAACCTACGCAACCAAAAACAGAGACCCAGAAAACTTGAGCCCACACCTTCACTATGGTGAATCACTAAAACACTAAAGAATTACACTATAGAAAAAGAAGGAACAGCACGTCAGAAATCAATGTAATTGAAGAATCCATAGAATCTAACAATTTCTGGGAAAATTGGAAAACTGTAAACAACCAACAACAGGAAGAATTATGTATCCAAAACGGGGGTATATGGAGAAACCACTTCTCCGATCGTTTTGGCTCTATAACAAAGAACAAACAGCAAAAACATATACATGATCAAATACACATCTTAGAATCAACTATTAAAGACTACCAGAAACCACTGGATTCTCCAATTACATTGAATGAACTACAGGACAAAATACAAACCCTCCAATCCAAAAAGGCCTGTGGGGTTGATTGTATCCTCAATGAAATGATCAAATATACAGACCACAAATTCCAATTGGCTATACATAAACTCTTTAACATCATCCTCAGCTCTTGTCTCTTCCCCAATATTTGGAACCAAGGACTGATCACCCCAATCCATAAAAGTGATGACAAAGTTGACCCCAATAACTGCCGTGGGATATGTGTCAACAGCAACCTTGGGAAAATCCTCTGCATTATCATTAACAGCAGACTCGTACAAACAATGTACTAAGCAAATCTCAAATGGTCTTTTTACCAGAATACAGTACGACAGATCACGTATTCACCCTGAACACCCTAATTGAAAACAAACAAACCAAAACAAAGGCAAAGTCTTCTCAAGCTTTGTTGATTTCAAAAAATATTTGACTCAATTTGGCATGAGGGCCTACTATACAAATGGATGGAAAGTGGTGTTGGGGGAAAAATATACAACATTATAAAATCCAGGGGGTGAGACAGGGATGCAGCTTAAGCCCCACCCTCTTCAACATATAAAAATATAAATTAATTACCGAGGGTACTGGAACAGTCTGCAGCACCAGGCCTCACCCTCCTAGAATCTGAAGTCAAATGTCTACTGTTTGCTGATGATCTGGTGCTTCTCTCCCCAACCTAGGAGGGCCTACAGCAGCACCTAGATCTTCTGCACCGATTCTGGCAGATCTGGGCCCTGACAGTAAATCTCAGTAAGACAAAAATAATGGTGTTCCAAAAAAGGTCCAGTTGCCAGGACCACGAATACAAATTCCATCTAGACACCATTGCCCTAGAGCACACAAGAAATGATACATACCTTGGCCTAAACATCAGCACCACATGTAACTTCCACAGAGCTGTGAACAATCTGAGAGACAAGGCAAGAAGGGCCTTCTATGCCATCAAAAGGAACATAAAATTTGACATACCAATTTGGATCTGGCTAAAAATACTTGAATCAGTTATAGAACCCATTGCTCTTTGTGGTTGTGAGGTCTGTGGTCCGCTCACCAACCAAAAATTCACAAAACGGCACAAACAGCAAACTGAGACTCTGCATGTAGAATTCTGCAAAAATATCCTCTGTGTATAACATAAAACTCCAAATAATGCATGCAGAGCAGATTTAGGCCGATACCTGCCAATTATCAAAATCCAGAAAAGAGACAATTTATTCTACAACCACCTAAAAGGAAGCAATTCCCAAACGTTCATAACTTAGCCATCACCTACAGAGAGATGAACCTGGAGAAGAGTTCCCTAAGCAAGCTAGTCCTTGGGCTCTGTTCACAAACACAACCAGACCCCACAGAGCCCCAGGACAGAAACACAATTAGACCCAACCACATCATGAGAAAACTAAAAGATCATTACTTGACACATTGGAATGAATTTTCCAAAAGCCTGATAAAACTAGAATGCTATTTGGCCCTAAACAGAGAGTACACAGTGGCAGAACACCTGACCACTGTGACAGACCCAAAATTAAGGAACTCTTTGACTATGTACAGATTCAGTAAGCATAGCCTTGCTATTGAGAAAGGTCGTAGAAGGCAGACCTGGCTATGAAGAGAAGAAAGGCTATGTGCACCCTGCCCACAAAATTAGGTGAAAACTGAGCTCCTAACCTCCTGCCAAATGTATGACCATATTTCCCTCAGATTACACAGACCACAAAGAATTTAAAAAAATCTAATTTAGATAAACTCCCATATCTACTGGATGAAATACCACAGTGTGTAATCACAGCAGCCAGATTTTCCATTTTGTACTTTAACTATTTGCACATCATTACAACACTGTATATAGACATAATATGACATTTGAAATGTCTTTATTCTTTTGGAACTTTTGTGTTCCAAGTGTAATGTTTACTGCTATTTCACGTGCTTTGGCAATGTAAACATGTGTTTCCCCTGCCAATAATGTCCCTTAAATTGAAATTGAATTGAGAGAGAGGTAGAGAAAGAGAAATGACAGAGGGGAAAGAGAGAAAAGAAAGATGAGAAATTGACAAACAGACAGACAGACAGACAGACAGACAGACAGACAGACAGACAGACAGACAGGCAGGCAGGCAGGCAGGCAGACAGGCATGCAGACAGGCATGTAGACAGGCAGCCAGCCAGCCAGGCATGCAGATGCAGACAGACAGTGATCAAAGTGTGTTGGTAGAGTTCACCTGGCCGTTGGTCAAGAGGTCACCATGGCAACGATGGGTCATGTAACTGGAGTCCATCAGAGGAATGATGGCTGCGGGCTACAGAGGATGAGGAGGGAGGAGAAGAAACAGAATGTTGAGAAAAACATCTGGAACAGGAGGGCAGCAAATGTAGGAGAGATAAAGACAGAGAACAGAGAGAGGGATCAGGAAGGGGTGAGAGAGAACAGAGAGAGGGATCAGGAAGGGGTGAGGGAGAACAGAGGGGAATCAGGAAGGGGTGAGGGAGAACAGAGGGAAGGATCGGGAAGAGGTGAGGGAGAACAGAGGGAAGGATCAGGAAGGGGTGAGAGAGAACAGAGGGAAGGATCAGGAAGGGGTGAGGGAGAACAGAGGGAAGGATCGGGGAAAGGTGAGAGAGAACAGAGGGAAGGATCAGGAAGGGGTGAGGGAGAACAGAGGGAAGGATCAGGAAGAGGTGAGGGAGAACAGAGGAAGGATCAGGAAGGGGTGAGAGAGAACAGAGGGAAGGATCAGGAAGGGGTGAGGGAGAACAGAGGGAAGGATCAGGAAGGGGTGAGGGAGAACAGAGGGAAGGATCAGGAAGGGGTGAGAGAGAACAGAGGGAAGGATCAGGAAGGGGTGAGGGAGAACAGAGGGAAGGATCGGGGAGAGGTGAGGGAGAACAGAGGGAAGGATCAGGAAGGGGTGAGGGAGAACAGAGGGAAGGATCAGGAAGGGGTGAGGGAGAACAGAGGGAAGGATCAGGAAGGGGTGAGGGAGAACAGAGGGAAGGATCAGGAAGGGGTGAGGGAGAACAGAGGGAAGGATTGGGGAGAGGTGAGGGAGAACAGAGGGAAGGGTCAGGAGGGTGAGGGAGAACAGAGAGATGGATCAGGAAGGGGTGAGGGAGAACAGAGAGATGGATCAGGAAGGGGTGAGAGAGAACAGAGGGAAGGATCAGGAAGGGTAGTGGGTGACAAACCAGGGTCACTACATAATCATACAGTACAGGTCCCAACTAAATGACCTCAATATAACTACAATCTAACACATCTCCAATTCCTCCTCAGGATGAGAAGTTGCACCCTGAGGCCAGCACTCCCCAGTCCCAGGTCAGGTCAGCCCGCCTTGAGGGGGCAGTAGCAGCTACACTGGGCATGTAGAGGCCTGTTCCTCACCTACACAGTAGTCTCTTCCCAGTTTCTAGCAGGCTAGACTAAGTACATGGTAGTCTCTTCCCAGTAGCTACCAGGCTAGACTAAGTACATGGTAGTCTCTTCCCAGTAGCTAGCAGGCTAGACTAAGTACATGGTAGTCTCTTCCCAGTTGCTACCAGGCTAGACTAAGTACATGGTAGTCTCTTCCCAGTTTCTAGCAGGCTAGACTAAGTACATGGTAGTCTCTTCCCAGTTTCTAGCAGGTTAGACTAAGGACATGGTAGTCTCTTCCCAGTATCTAGCAGTCTTGTAGTCTCTTCCCAGAACAATCACCCACAAAACCCAACACAAAACAGGCTAAATATGGTTCCCAATCAGAGACAATGACTAACACCTGCCTCTGATTAGCTAGCAGAATGCCCACCCAGCTCACGTCCTGACCAACACTAAAAACAAGGAAAAAAACTAGATCTAAGTGAAAATGGTAGTCTCTTCCCAGTAGCTAGCAGGCTAGACTAAGTACGTGGTAGTCTCTTCCCAGTAGCTAGCAGGCTAGACTAAGTACGTGGTAGTCTCTTCCCAGTAGCTAGCAGGCTAGACTAAGTACGTGGTAGTCTCTTCCCAGTAGCTAGCAGGCTAGACTAAGTACGTGGTAGTCTCTTCCCAGTAGCTAGCAGGCTAGACTAAGTACGTGGTAGTCTCTTCCCAGTAGCTAGCAGGCTAGACTAAGCACATATTGGTAGATATGATTGTGTACATACACACATTGACCGACGCGCACACACACACACACACACACACACACACACACACACACACACACACACACACACACACGCACACGCACACGCACACGCACACGCACACACACACACACACACGCACACACACACACACCACTACTCAGGTAGAACAGAACCTCATTGCGACCTCTGCCTTCCCCGTAACATGTGCTTCTTGTTAGTAGCTGGAAGAAACACTCAATTCTATATGTTAAACTAGTAACATCACATCCCAGATGCTGCAGTATATCAGAAATCAAACACCACTGTAAAAAGAGCACCAACCTTCTTTATGGGCCGTGGAAAAGGCCGTTAGGCCAAAGCAGAGGTCTCGCTCCTATTCATATGGTATCTGGTCTGGTGTGTATTAGACTAGAGGTGGGGGTAGATTCACTGTGGCTGTTGGAGGGGTCACCGACAAAGACTACAACGAGCGGTAGTAGAGTAGCAATTGTAATGTGTGGGATTATGCATAATCTGTATTAAAGAGGAAGTTCAGGATTTTATCAATCAATCAAGTTTATTTATAAAGCCTCTTAACATCAGCAGATGTCACAAAGTGTTACACAGATTTTACAACTTGATGTTAGAGGATTCCTTACCCTGAAATTAATATTTTTTATTTTATTTAACTAGGCAAGTCAGGTAAGAACAAATTCTTATTTACAATGACGGCCTACACCGGCCAACCCCGGATGACGCTGGGCCAATTGTGCGCCGCCCTATGTGACTCCTGATCACGGCCGGTTGTGATACAGCCTGGAAATATATGGGCCAGGATAAACCGTAATCCATGGTCCCCTACAAACTTCAGCTAACTTTAGCCACAGCTAGGTACAAATCAATGAGACTGGAGAGGACAGGAAAAGGTTATTTTCCTCAGTGGAAAGCAGTTGCTGTGGTATCTACTTTAGAAACAAAGCTCTTCAAAGTAAACTGTGTATATCATAGCAACAAGCCCTGGCATAGCATTAAAAGTATATTGATTAGTGTAATTACACGCCATTACACTCCATTATTTAAGTAGTAGCATTAATTACAAAAGGCAAAAAACCCACCCATTGCAGATTAAGGGACGGATGAAAGAGATGGCAAGACAGAAGGGAGAATAAAAGAGAGAGAGAGAAAGAAGTGAGGGAGTGAAACAGGAGAAAAATAAAATGAGGGAGAAGAAGATACGGCAAGTTACAAAGGAGATGATGAAAGCAGAGAGAGACACAGATAGAGAGAGACACAGATAGAGAGAGAGAGAGACAGAAAGAGAGAGCGAGAGACACAGAAAGAGAGAGTGAGAGAGACAGAAAGAGAGAGTGAGAGAGACAGAGAGAGAGACAGAAAGAGAAAGAGAAAGAAAGAGAGAGCGAGAGAAACAGAAAGAGAAAGAGAGAGACAGAAAGAGAAAGAAAGAGAGAGCCAGAGAGACAGAAAGAGAGAGTGAGAGAAACAGAACGAGAGAGAGAGAGAGACAGAGAGAGAGAGAGAGACAGACAGAAAGAGAAAGAGAGAGTGAGAGAAACAGAAAGAGAAAGAGAGAGCCAGAGAGACAGAAAGAGAGAGTGAGAGAAACAGAAACAGAAAGAGACAGAAAGAGACAGAAAGAGAAAGAGACAGAAAGAGAAAGAGACAGAAAGAGAAAGAGAAACAGAAAGAGAAAGAGACAGAAAGAGAAAGACAGAAAGAGACAGAAAGACAGAGAAAGAGAGAAAAAAGGAGCAAGAGATGGAGACACAGCATTCTCTTAATTAAAAAAGAAACTTTGTTTCATCGAGTTGACAGGGAATTAATCTGTGGCTAGAGCAACACAGTAAGGAGCCAAACACTTTAGCCCTCTCCCTCCTTCCCCCCCTCCCTCCCTCTCTCTCTCCCTCTCTCTCTCTCTCCCTCCCTCTCTCTCCCTCCCTCCTCCTCTCCCTCCCTCCCTCCCTCCCTCCTCCCTCCCTCCCTCTCTCTCCTCTCTCTCCCCCCTCTCTCCCTCTCCCCCTCTCCCCCTCTCTCCCTCTCTCTCTCTCTCTCTCTCTCTCTCTCTCTCTCCCTCCCTCCCCCTCCCCCCTCCCTCCCCTCCCCCCTCTCTCCCCCTCTCTCCCTCTCTCTCCAGTATTACAGGGAGGGAACGGGAAGTGTGGTGCAGAGTGCTGTTGTCATGGTTACTGGGTGCAGAGCTACACCATACTGCAGAGTTAATGAAGAGAGAGAGAGTTATATAGCCTTCATCACATCACTGCCTCAACCTGGCTAAATACCTGCATCCACGGACAGAAAGATTTAAAAAGCAAATAAATATTAGTTGGTAGAATCAGTGTCACATTTATCTGAGGCAACCTTGTGAGACCAACCACAGGGAGGGTCCTGAGCTTCCCCCTGGTTCACTGCATTAATAAACATCAGGGTGGAAACAAAGAAAATAAAACCTGAAGCTCTGAACTCAAGCCAGGGCCTCGAGAGCAAATTCCTTTGGGATACAATCAAGACTTAAACAAAGTGTGTGTGTGAGCGTGTGTGTGTGTGTGTGTGTGTGTGTGTGTGTGTGTGTGTGTGTGTGTGTGTGTGTGTGTGTGTGTGTGTGTGTGTGAGTGTGTGTGTGTGTGTGTGTGTGTGTGTGTGTGTGTGTGTGTGCGCGTGTGTGTGTGTGTGTGTGTGTGTGTGTGTGAGCGTGTGTGTGTGTGTGTGAGCGTGTGTGTGTGTGTGTGTGTGTGTGAGCGTGTGTGTGTGTGTGTGTGTGTGTGTGTGTGTGTGTGTGTGTGTGTGTGTGTGTGTGTGTGTGTGTGTGTGTGTGTGTGTGTGTGTGTGTGTGTGAGTGTGTGTGTGTGTGTGTGTGTGTGTGTGTGTGTGTGTGTGTGTGTGTGTGTGTGTGTGTGTGTGTGTGTGTGTGTGTGTGTGTGTGAGCGTGTGTGTGTGTGTGTGTGTGTGTGTGTGTGTGTGTGTGTGTGTGTGTGTGTGTGTGTGTGTGTGTGTGTGTGTGTGTGTGTGTGTGTGTGTGTGTGTGTGTGAGCGTGTGTGTGTGTGTGTGTGTGTGTGTGTGTGTGTGTGTGTGTGTGTGTGTGTGTGTGTGTGTGTGTGTGTGTGTGTGTGTGTGTGTGTGTGTGTGTGTGTGTGTGTGTGTGTGTGTGTGTGTGTGTGTGTGTGTGTGTGTGTGTGTGTGTGTGTGTGTGTGTGTGTGTGTGTGTGTGTGTGTGTGTGTGTGTGTGTGTGTGTGTGTGTGTGAGTGTGTGTGTGTGTGTGTGAGAGCGTGCACGTACGTGTTGGTGATTTTTCTTCTTTCTGACTTTAATTTACACTAAAGATAGATTTATTTTGATGTACACAAGGGATGACCATTCCCACAGTCCATAGGTTTTGCTATTACTTCAGTCAATGACAGGAGTGAATCTACCATGTCAGAGGACAACTCCATGAATGTGGTCTCAGAACAAACAGACCCACTAACACATATCCAGCCTATAGCTCAAGTGATTCTACAGTATAGGCACTATGTCTTCACCTGGGGGCCCGTATGTCACAGACTCTGATACAGTATCGCTTCTTCAAACACCCTGAGCCTGACCCTAAGCCCACATCTCTGTAACTGATCTGGGATCTGCTGCAGGTATCTAGCGGCAGGTAGCCTGGCAGTTAAGAGCATTGGGCCAGTAACCGAAAGGTCGCTGGTTCAAATCCCTGAGTCGGCAAGGTGGAAAAATGCGCCGTTCTGCCCTTGAGCAAGACAGTTATCCCATAAAAACAACAGTGCCATGGACGTTGAATAAGGCAGCCCCCCCACACCTCTCTTATTCAGAGGGGTTGGGTTAATTGCGGAAGACACATTCTGGTTGAATGCATTCAGTTCTGACTTGGTATTCCTGATCACATAGCTAGCCTTTTAGTGTGAGACAACAGGCATCTCCCAGGAGACCTGGAACAAATAAGAATAAAAGTTCAAGCTCTGCACATTGTCCTAAACGTCTCATCAGCCAATTCACAAGAGGTCTCTATCTCCCTGTGTATGTGTGTGTATGAGACAGTTTACAGCCAACACTAAAATAGAATTGTGCTTTCAGACTATTTTCCATCCGTACTCTCTTCCTACTAAACCATCCTTCTTCCTCCCCCCACGGTTTTCATGACAACTTTAAGGTCCTTTGATGGGACATTCACACTCCCCCCACTAAGGGGAACTAGCTGAAACAACTGACCCAGAACCATTTAATAATCTCTCCCAGTTGCTTTAAAAACTGAACAAATGCAGAAATGATTGATTCCTGCCTCTGGTCTTTGAGATATGGTGACAGGTCATAAGCGGTTGTGATGGCTCTGTCCACCTTGCTATAAGCTGGGTGACTTAATGAGAAAATCTACTCAAAAACTATCTTTAGTCCCAAAATGTTTTGCATGTCAAGAGTCAAGGTTTCAAGATATTGGACTTTCAAGAAGCAAAAGCATCTGTGTCTAGTTTCAGGGAACTGGGTGTATGTCGCACGTCACTACTTCACAGGCATCTGAATGTAAAAAGGCAGAAATGCTTTCTGGAACATGTGAACTTGTATGTGTCTTAACAACAAACTTGTATGTGTCTTAACAACAAACTTGTATGTGTCTTAACAACAAACTTGTATGTGTCTTAACAACAAACTTGCATGTGTCTTAACAACAAACTTGTATGTGTCTTAACAACAAACTTGTATGTGTCTTAACAACAAACTTGTATGTGTCTTAACAACAAACTTGTATGTGTCTTAACAACAAACTTGTATGTGTCTTAACAACAAACTTGCATGTGTCTTAACAACAAACTTGTATGTGTCTTAACAACAAACTTGTATGTGTCTTAACAACAAACTTGTATGTGTCTTAACAACAAACTTGCATGTGTCTTAACAACAAACTTGTATGTGTCTTAACAACAAACTTGTATGTGTCTTAACAACAAACTTGTATGTGTCTTAACAACAAACTTGTATGTGTCTTAACAACAAACTTGCATGTGTCTTAACAACAAACTTGCATGTGTCTTAACAACAAACTTGTATGTGTCTTAACAACAAACTTGTATGTGTCTTAACAACAAACTTGTATGTGTCTTAACAACAAACTTGTATGTGTCTTAACAACAAACTTGCATGTGTCTTAACAACAAACTTGCATGTGTCTTAACAACAAACTTGCATGTGTCTTAACAACAAACTTGCATGTGTCTTAACAACAAACTTGCATGTGTCTTAACAACAAACTTGCATGTGTCTTAACAACAAACTTGCATGTGTCTTAACAACAAACTTGCATGTGTCTTAACAACAAACTTGCATGTGTCTTAACAACAAACGTGCATGTGTCTAAACAACAAACTTGTATGCCGTCTGTAAATATGAATATTTATAATATAATATGAATAATTATGAGCCTAGTTGGTTTAGCCACGGAAAAAGTCTGGAACGTTCCCGCTAACCATGATTGGCTGAGAGAATGGATGGGCTGGACATGCTGAGAGATGAGTTCGGATTGGTCTGCCATGTAGCATGCTTCAGAGTATGACACCTACAGAGAAAAGAGTGTGATAGCTAAGGAGATGGAGAAAATTCAGGTGTTTGATTGCAAATGCGGAGGAAGTCGAAAAGAGAACATAGAAGGCTGAGTTGGGAGTTTGGTTCATTGTTTAGCTACATGTCTAAACAAAAGATTCCACAATGTAAGTAATCCTTTCACTGTACCGTTTACACCTTCTGTATCCAGTGTGACAAATAAACATTGATTTGATTTGATATAGTGTGTGTTTACCAGAGACGGTAATGTGAAGAACAACATGACCAGCACCAAAGTCAAATTAGCATAGAACTTTAGGCCAACGAGACAGTGTCCAAGTTCTACAATTATCCGGTAGAATGACATGCTTTTATTTTGTCACATTAACAACTGTAAGCTGTTTTCTGTAATTAGCTCACCATTAACTATTAAATAGTGATATTGTTGTGAGTTTATTTTCCTGTAATAATTCATTCAAATTAGCTAAAGTTAAGACATAGTCGGCTATATGATATGTTCATTATTTGAACTGGTTAGCTAGCTAGCTAACAAGCTAGAAACAAACCAAAACATTGTTTAGAAAGTTGCTTTTAGTTGCCTGGTTTGCTAGATTGACACATACTACATATATTTTGAAACGGGTGGGTTTATTGGTGTTAAAATACACCAGTTATGCTATTGTGGAGCACCAGGCTGCTGATGTCATGCAGTCTGTCATTTTTATGTTTCTACTTTTTCACAACGACAACAACAAGTTTGATGTCGGACGACAATAGAATGTTCATGATGTCACCGCGACAACTGTATACAGACATGTCGATAGACGTAGACCCGCCTTTAGTCTTAAAATCTTGGGTGGTACATTTTCTCAAGTGGGATTACAAGTTTATCAACTTTCAAAGCAGAATAACTTTCCCATTGTTCATCGACTGTAGTGTATGATATACCATTTTCCAGCTCTGAGTCTGTACTTTTATCCAATGTCAAAAATACCATTTAAAATGTTGCTACATCAGACGGAATCGAGACGGTCGAATCGAGCCGGTCGGTCACATTTTGCATAATTATGATGTTGTTGCTCGGTGACACTTTGCTTCTTGAAAGTCTAATATCTTGAAAACTTGACTGCTGACATGCAAAACATTTTGGGACTTTCAATTGTGGACTAATATTTTTTTTAAATGTAAGATAGTTTTTGAGTGGAATTTCCTTTTAAGGGGTCAGAGTTCGATAATCCAGGTAATTCAAGTCAAACTGGCCACAGATGACAGTTCTTCTTGAACAGAGGTCTAGTCAGTTCAAAAGGACATTCTTCCAAAGGAGGTTGGTGGCACCTTTATTGGGGAGGACGGCCTCATGGTAATGGCTGGAGTGGAAGGAGGGAATGGTATCAGATACATCAAACACAAGGAAAGCATGTGTTTGATACCATTCCCTCCTTCCGCTCCAGCCATTACCATGAGGCCGCCATTCCATTCGCTCCGCTCCAGCCATTACCATGAGGCCGCCATTCCATTCGCTCCGCTCCAGCCATTACCATGAGGCCGCCATTCCATTCGCTCCGCTCCAGCCATTACCATGAGGCCGCCATTCCATTCGCTCCGCTCCAGCCATTACCATGAGGCCGCCATTCCATTCGCTCCGCTCCAGCCATTACCATGAGGCCGCCATTCCATTCGCTCCGTTCCAGCCATTACCATGAGGCCGCCATTCCATTCGCTCCGCTCCAGCCATTACCATGAGGCCGCCATTCCATTCGCTCCGTTCCAGACATTACCATGAGGCCGCCATTCCATTCGCTCCGTTCCAGCCATTACCATGAGGCCGCCATTCCATTCGCTCCGTTCCAGACATTATGAGCCGTCCTCCCCTCAGCAGCATCCAATGCATTCCTCATAGTCTAGACTAGAGACCTGAGGTTCAAGCAGACTACTGTGAGTCCGACTCTGTTTACAACGATTTAGTAACCTGCCTTTCACTGTAGAATTCCTTCACCTTTCTGCATATTTCTTCCAGAATTGTTATTTCAACCTTGTGCAGCATTACTGTGCATAAATATGAGATTTATGAACGATTCTCCTGTCAAATATCTACCCTTTTTCTACCATGGACAGTTTTGTTGTCTCATGGAGTTATGTCTAGATGAAAGAGGGTGACGTTTCTCTTCCTGGTCCTGTTGAAGTAGCTCGCCATGATGGGAAGAGTCTGGGTGTTACTGTCTGGGGGAATATATAGACATGGAGATAATATATGGACCTGGAGATAAAATATGGACCTGGAGATGATATATGGACCTGGAGATGATATATGGACCTGGAGATGATATATGGACCTGGAGATAAAATATGGACCTGGAGATGATATATGGACCTGGAGATGATATATGGACCTGGAGATAATATATATAGACCTGGAGATAAAATATGGACCTGGAGATGAAATATGGACCTGGAGATGATATATAGACCTGGAGATAATATATGAACCTAGAGATAAAATATGGACCTGGAGATAAATAGCCTCAGTCTAGGTTCTCTAAAGGCTACACAGTCCACATTCTTTACTTCTCTATACGGAGAGAGATCGGTATTCAGATGGATTACACAGAAATAAATGTTGATAGAGAGGCAGACAGACAGACAAAGAGACGTACAGATACACTGACTGACATACAGGCAGACAGACAGACAAAGAGACGTACAGATACACTGACTGACATGCAGCCTGACATACAGGCAGACAGACAGACAAAGAGACGTACAGATACACTGACTGACATGCAGCCTGACATACAGGCAGACAGACAGACAAAGACAGACAGACATGCAGCCTGACATACAGGCAGACAGAGACAGAGACGTACAGATACACTGACTGACATGCAGCCTGACATACAGGCAGACAGACAGACAGACAAAGAGACGTACAGATACACTGACTGACATGCAGCCTGACATACAGGCAGACAGACAGACAGACAAAGAGACGTACAGATACACTGACTGACATACAGGCAGACAGACAGACAGACAAAGAGACGTACAGATACACTGACTGACATACAGGCAGACAGACAGACAAAGAGACGTACAGATACACTGACTGACATGCAGCCTGACATACAGGCAGACAGACAGACAAAGAGACATACAGATACACTGACTGACATGCAGCCTGACATACAGGCAGACAGACAGACAAAGAGACGTACAGATACACTGACTGACATACAGGCAGACAGACTGACAAAGAGACGTACAGATACACTGACTGACATGCAGGCAGACAGACTGACAAAGAGACGTACAGATACACTGACTGACATACAGGCAGACAGACAGACAAAGAGACGTACAGATACACTGACTGACATACAGGCAGACAGACAGACAAAGAGACGTACAGATACACTGACTGACATGCAGCCTGACATACAGGCAGACAGACAGACAAAGAGACGTACAGATACACTGACTGACATGCAGCCTGACATACAGGCAGACAGACAGACAAAGAGACGTACAGATACACTGACTGACATGCAGCCTGACATACAGGCAGACAGACAGACAAAGAGACGTACAGATACACTGACTGACATGCAGCCTGACATACAGGCAGACAGACAGACAAAGAGACGTACAGATACACTGACTGACATACAGGCAGACAGACAGACAAAGAGACGTACAGATACACTGACTGACATGCAGCCTGACATACAGGCAGACAGACTGTTATAGAGGAAGGGAAACCTCTCAGACAGCTACATGACACGCGCTAACAGATATCAGTATCGGCTGGGAGCATTGGCATTGATGAACTGAACATCTAGCCATATGGTGTGGTGTACTTCAAAAGAGGAAGATCGTGTGTTGGTTTAGGGAGAGAAGACAGTCTCTTTAAGTAGGTGATCGGCCCGGGGCCTGAGGCATTGAGGCTGTCTTGTCTGAAACTGCCCCTGAATTATTAGAAGGTTGCAACATCTGGAAACAGTGATGGATGGCCAGGTGTGTATGCACGCGCGCGCACACACACACACACACACACACACACACACACACACACACACACACACACACACACACACACACACACACACACACACACACACACACACACACACACACACACACACACACACACACACACACACACATAAAGAAGGTAAATAATAAAGATCCAGCTAAGAGGAAAGTATAGATACAAGATTTGACAGTTTGCAGTTTAATACCCATCTATCTCTTCAAATGTCTTGGAATATGATCTATTCTAAAAAGAGATAGTCAGTGATGAACTGCTTATCGCCCTGACAACAGACACATAAAAGACCAGATAATAGCAGCATTTTCAATTTGATGAGATTATTACACAGTCAGAGTTCTAATCACCTCTGCGCAAGGAGAAATGATACCATATCACTACTCTGAATGTGGTGATACTAGATGAAGGACTAAGAGATAACATGAAGGAAAGACCTCTGTGGTGTGTGAAGGGGCTGCATCTACGCATGGCTAGGTTAGGTGAATCAGCTCTCTACTACAGTGGGAACCTTAAGGCATATTATACAGTAGATACCCAGCCCTGCCCTACAACAGAACACAGATAACTCACCCTTATACAGTAGATACCCAGCCCTGCTCTACAACAGAACACAGATAACTCCCCCTTATACAGTAGATACCCAGCCCTGCTCTACAACAGAACACAGATAACTCCCCCTTATACAGTAGATACCCAGCCCTGCAACAGAACACAGATAACTCACCCTTATACAGTAGATACCCAGCCCTGCTCTACAACAGAACACAGATAACTCACCCTTATACAGTAGATACCCAGCCCTACAACAGAACACAGATAACTCCCCTTATACAGTAGATACCCAGCCCTGCCCTACAACAGAACACAGATAACTCCCCTTATACAGTAGATACCCAGCCCTACAACAGAACACAGATAACTCCCCCTTATACAGTAGATACCCAGCCCTGCAACAGAACACAGATAACTCCCCCTTATACAGTAGATACCCAGCTTATACAGTAGATACCCAGCCCTGCTCTACAACAGAACACAGATAACTCCCCTTATACAGTAGATACCCAGCCCTGCAACAGAACACAGATAACTCCCCTTATACAGTAGATACCCAGCCCTGCAACAGAACACAGATAACTCCCCCTTATACAGTAGATACCCAGCCCTACAACAGAACACAGATAACTCCCCTTATACAGTAGATACCCAGCCCTACAACAGAACACAGATAACTCCCCTTATACAGTAGATACCCAGCCCTACAACAGAACACAGATAACTCCCCTTATACAGTAGATACCCAGCCCTACAACAGAACACAGATAACTCCACCCTTATAGAGTAGATACCCAGCCCTACAACAGAACACAGATAACTCCCCTTATACAGTAGATACCCAGCCCTGCAACAGAACACAGATAACTCCCCCTAGATACCCAGCCCTACAACAGAACACAGATAACTCCCCTTATACAGTAGCCCTACAACAGAACACAGATAACTCCCCTTATACAGTAGATACCCAGCCCTACAACAGAACACAGACAGATAACTCCCCTTATACAGTAGATACCCAGCCCTGCTCTACAACAGAACACAGATAACTCCCCCTTATACAGTAGATACCCAGCCCTGCAACAGAACACAGATAACTCCCCTTATACAGTAGATACCCAGCCCTACAACAGAACACAGATAACTCCCCTTATACAGTAGATACCCAGCCCTACAACAGAACACAGATAACTCCCCTTATACAGTAGATACCCAGCCCTACAACAGAACACAGATAACTCCCCTTATACAGTAGATACCCAGCCCCCTACAACAGAACACAGATAACTCCCCTTATACAGTAGATACCCAGCCCTACAACAGAACACAGATAACTCCCCTTATACAGTAGATACCCAGCCCTACAACAGAACACAGATAACTCCCCTTATACAGTAGATACCCAGCCCTACAACAGAACACAGATAACTCCCCTTATACAGTAGATACCCAGCCCTACAACAGAACACAGATAACTCCCCCTTATACAACAGAACACAGATAACTCCCCTTATACAGTAGAGATGCTCTACAACAGAACACAGATAACTCCCCTTATACAGTAGATACCCAGCCCTGCAACAGAACACAGATAACTCCCCCTTATACAGTAGATACCCAGCCCTGCAACAGAACACAGATAACTCCCCCTTATACAGTAGATACCCAGCCCTACAACAGAACACAGATAACTCCCCCTTATACAGTAGATACCCAGCCCTACAACAGAACACAGATAACTCCCCTTATACAGTAGATACCCAGCCCTACAACAGAACACAGATAACTCCCCTTATACAGTAGATACCCAGCCCTGCTCTACAACAGAACACAGATAACTCCCCCTTATACAGTAGATACCCAGCCCTGCAACAGAACACAGATAACTCCCCCTTATACAGTAGATACCCAGCCCTACAACAGAACACAGATAACTCCCCCTTATACAGTAGATACCCAGCCCTACAACAGAACACAGATAACTCCCCTTATACAGTAGATACCCAGCCCTGCAACAGAACACAGATAACTCCCCCTTATACAGTAGATACCCAGCCCTGCTCTACAACAGAACACAGATAACTCCCCCTTATACAGTAGATACCCAACAGAACACAGATAACTCCCCTTATACAGTAGATACCCAGCCCTGCCCTACAACAGAACACAGATAACTCCCCTTATACAGTAGATACCCAGCCCTACAACAGAACACAGATAACTCCCCTTATACAGTAGATACCCAGCCCTACAACAGAACACAGATAACTCCCCTTATACAGTAGATACCCAGCCCTACAACAGAACACAGATAACTCCCCTTATACAGTAGATACCCAGCCCTACAACAGAACACAGATAACTCCCCTTATACAGTAGATACCCAGCCCTACAACAGAACACAGATAACTCCCCTTATACAGTAGATACCCAGCCCTACAACAGAACACAGATAACTCCCCTTATACAGTAGATACCCAGCCCTACAACAGAACACAGATAACTCCCCTTATACAGTAGATACCCAGCCCTACAACAGAACACAGATAACTCACCCTTATACAGTAGATACCCAGCCCTGATCTACAACAGAACACAGATAACTCCCCTTATACAGTAGATACCCAGCCCTGCCCTGCAACAGAACACAGATAACTCCCCTTATACAGTAGATACCCAGCCCTACAACAGAACACAGATAACTCCCCCTTATACAGTAGATACCCAGCCCTACAACAGAACACAGATAACTCCCCCTTATACAGTAGATACCCAGCCCTGCAACAGAACACAGATAACTCCCCCTTATACAGTAGATACCCAGCCCTGCAACAGAACACAGATAACTCCCCCTTATACAGTAGATACCCAGCCCTACAACAGAACACAGATAACTCCCCCTTATACAGTAGATACCCAGCCCTACAACAGAACACAGATAACTCCCCCTTATACAGTAGATACCCAGCCCTGCCCTACAACAGAACACAGATAACTCCCCTTATACAGTAGATACCCAGCCCTACAACAGAACACAGATAACTCCCCCTTATACAGTAGATACCCAGCCCTACAACAGAACACAGATAACTCCCCTTATACAGTAGATACCCAGCCCTGCTCTACAACAGAACACAGATAACTCCCCCTTATACAGTAGATACCCAGCCCTACAACAGAACACAGATAACTCCCCCTTATACAGTAGATACCCAGCCCTACAACAGAACACAGATAACTCCCCCTTATACAGTAGATACCCAGCCCTACAACAGAACACAGATAACTCCCCCTTATACAGTAGATACCCAGCCCTACAACAGAACACAGATAACTCCCCTTATACAGTAGATACCCAGCCCTACAACAGAACACAGATAACTCCCCTTATACAGTAGATACCCAGCCCTACAACAGAACACAGATAACTCCCCTTATACAGTAGATACCCAGCCCTACAACAGAACACAGATAACTCCCCTTATACAGTAGATACCCAGCCCTACAACAGAACACAGATAACTCCCCCTTATACAGTAGATACCCAGCCCTACAACAGAACACAGATAACTCCCCTTATACAGTAGATACCCAGCCCTGCAACAGAACACAGATAACTCCCCCTTATACAGTAGATACCCAGCCCTGCAACAGAACACAGATAACTCCCCTTATACAGTAGATACCCAGCCCTGCTCTACAACAGAACACAGATAACTCCCCTTATACAGTAGATACAGAACCAGCCCTGCCCTACAACAGAAACACAGATAACTCCCCTTATACAGTAGATACCCAGCCCTGCCCTACAACAGAACACAGATAACTCCCCTTATACAGTAGATACAGAACCAGATAACTCCCCCCAGTAGATACCCAGCCCTACAACAGAACACAGATAACTCCCCTTATACAGTAGATACCCAGCCCTGCCCTACAACAGAACACAGATAACTCCCCTTATACAGTAGATACCCAGCCCTACAACAGAACACTACAACAGAACACAGATAACTCCCCTTATACAGTAGATACCCAGCCCTACAACAGAACACAGATAACTCCCCTTATACAGTAGATACCCAGCCCTGCAACAGAACACAGATAACTCCCCCTATACAGTAGATACCCAGCCCTGCCCTACAACAGAACACAGATAACTCCCCCTTATACAGTAGATACCCAGCCCTGCCCTACAACAGAACACAGATAACTCCCCTTATACAGTAGATACCCAGCCCCCTACAACAGAACACAGATAACTCCCCCTTATACAGTAGATACCCACCCAGCCCTACAACAGAACACAGATAACTCCCCTTATACAGTAGATACCCAGCCCTGCTCTACAACAGAACACAGATAACTCCCCTTATACAGTAGATACCCAGCCCTACAACAGAACACAGATAACTCCCCTTATACAGTAGATACCCAGCCCTACAACAGAACACAGATAACTCCCCTTATACAGTAGATACCCAGCCCTACAACAGAACACAGATAACTCCCCTTATACAGTAGATACCCAGCCCTACAACAGAACACAGATAACTCCCCTTATACAGTAGATACCCAGCCCTACAACAGAACACAGATAACTACCCCCCTACAACAGAACACAGATAACTATACAGTAGATACCCAGCCCTACAACAGAACACAGATAACTCCCCTTATACAGTAGATACCCAGCCCTACAACAGAACACAGATAACTCACCCTTATACAGTAGATACCCAGCCCTACAACAGAACACAGATAACTCACCCTTATACAGTAGATACCCAGCCCTACAACAGAACACAGATAACTCCCCCTTATACAGTAGATACCCAGCCCTACAACAGAACACAGATAACTCCCCTTATACAGTAGATACCCAGCCCTACAACAGAACACAGATAACTCCCCTTATACAGTAGATACCCAGCCCTGCCCTACAACAGAACACAGATAACTCACCCTTATACAGTAGATACCCAGCCCTGCCCTACAACAGAACACAGATAACTCCCCCTTATACAGTAGATACCCAGCCCTGCTCTACAACAGAACACAGATAACTCACCCTTATACAGTAGATACCCAGCCCTACAACAGAACACAGATAACTCCCCCTTATACAGTAGATACCCAGCCCTACAACAGAACACAGATAACTCCCCTTATACAGTAGATACCCAGCCCTGCCCTACAACAGAACACAGATAACTCACCCTTATACAGTAGATACCCAGCCCTGCAACAGAACACAGATAACTCCCCTTATACAGTAGATACCCAGCCCTGCTCTACAACAGAACACAGATAACTCACCCTTATACAGTAGATACCCAGCCCTGCCCTACAACAGAACACAGATAACTCACCCTTATACAGTAGATACCCAGCCCTGCCCTACAACAGAACACAGATAACTCACCCTTATACAGTAGATACCCAGCCCTACAACAGAACACAGATAACTCCCCTTATACAGTAGATACCCAGCCCTGCCCTACAACAGAACACAGATAACTCACCCTTATACAGTAGATACCCAGCCCTACAACAGAACACAGATAACTCCCCTTATACAGTAGATACCCAGCCCTACAACAGAACACAGATAACTCACCCTTATACAGTAGATACCCAGCCCTACAACAGAACACAGATAACTCACCCTTATACAGTAGATACCCAGCCCTACAACAGAACACAGATAACTCCCCCTTATACAGTAGATACCCAGCCCTACAACAGAACACAGATAACTCCCCTTATACAGTAGATACCCAGCCCTACAACAGAACACAGATAACTCCCCCTTATACAGTAGATACCCAGCCCTGCCCTACAACAGAACA
This sequence comes from Oncorhynchus keta, assembly GCF_023373465.1. Taxonomy (NCBI): domain Eukaryota; kingdom Metazoa; phylum Chordata; class Actinopteri; order Salmoniformes; family Salmonidae; genus Oncorhynchus; species Oncorhynchus keta. The sequence continues at coordinate 198,536 of NW_026290634.1, forward strand.
CAGATAACTCCCCTTATACAGTAGATACCCAGCCCTACAACAGAACACAGATAACTCCCCCTTATACAGTAGATACCCAGCCCTGCCCTACAACAGAACACAGATAACTCCCCCTTTGGCAGCGATTGAAGAACGTCTCAATTATCTTTCTTATTATACTGTAATCATCTTTATTAATGGGTGACTGTCCAGGATATCTTTCTGCATTGCAGTACAGGTTATAGCAACAACAATAGATTGTATAGTCAATATTTTATTTATTAAACCTTAATTTAACTAGGCAAGACAGTTAAGAACAAATTCTTACTTACAATGATGGCCTACCCCGGCCAAACCCTAAAGACGCTGGGCCAATTGTGCGCCACCCTATGGGACTCCCATCGCGGCAGGTTGTGATAAAGCCTGGAATCGAACCTGGGTCTGTAGTGACGCCTCTAGCACTGAGATGCAGTGATCGCTGCGCCACTCGGGAGCCCAATAACAAGACTGAGAAGTCAAGAGTTTGGCACATGTCATTGACTAAATGTATTATAATGTATGTTTCGGTTTGAGTCAAGTTGAAGCAGGGAATCATTATATTTGGTGTAATGTCCTTACATTCGAATTATTCTATCCTCTGACTATATTATTAGTAAATGAATGACTCCATCTGGACCAGCTAACACACAGGTACGTCTTTATTCAGAAAAGACAGGTGAATGTGTCCATCATTGTTCATTCTGTGTGACCTTTCAACTCTTGAAAGAGCATCTACTTGTCCCTCCCCCTCTTCTGTACCTCCTCACTCCTCCTCTTCCTCTCTCTTGTACCCCTACGCTCCTCCTCGTCCTCTCTCATGTACCTCTTCACTCCTCCTCTTCCTCTCTCCTGTACCTCCTCACTCCTCCTCTTCCTCTCTCCTGTACCTCTACACTCCTCCTCTTCCTCTCTTCTGTACCTCTACACTCCTCCTCTTCCTCTCTTCTGTACATCTTCACTCCTCCTCTTCCTCTCTCCTGTACCTCTACACTCCTCCTTGTCCTCTCTCTTGTACCCCTACACTCCTCCTCTTCCTCTCTCCTGTACCTCCTCACTCCTCCTCTTCCTCTCTCCTGTACCTCTACACTCCTCCTCTTCCTCTCTTCTGTACCTCTTCACTCCTCCTCCTCTCTCATGTACCTCTTCACTCCTCCTCCTCTCTCATGTACCTCTTCACTCCTCATCTTCCTCTCTTCTTTCCCTCTTCACTCCTCCTCTTCCTCTCTCCTGTACTTCTTCACTCCTCCTCCTCTTCCTCTCTCCTGTACCACTTCACTCCTCCTCCTCTCTCATGTACCTCTTCACTCCTCATCTTCCTCTCTTCTTTCCCTCTTCACTCCTCCTCTTCTTCTCTTCTGTACCTCTTCCTCTCTCATATACCTCTTCACTCCTCCTCTTCCTCTCTCCTGTACCCCTTCACCCCTCCTCATCTTCCTCTCTTCTGTACCACTTCACTCCTCCTCTACCTGTCTCCTGTACCTCTTCACTCCTCCTCTACCTCTCTCCTGTACCTCTTCCTCTCTCTTGTACCCCTTCACTCCTCCTCTTCCTCTCTCCTGTACCTCTTCACTCCTCCTCTTCCTCTCTCCTGTACCTCTTCACTCCTCCTCTACCTCTCTCATGTACCTCTTCACTCCTCCTCTACCTCTCTCCTGTACCTCTTCACTCCTCCTCTGCCTCTCTCCTGTACCTCTTCACTCCTCATCTCCCTCTCCCTCCTGTCTCAGGGTTTGGGGCTTAGGGCTGGGTCCGGGGGTTTTGCGTCCCGACAGGATAGGTGGCAGGATGGGTTTGGCGTTGGAGCCTGGGCGTGCCATGGTGGCGGTGGCGCCCGGAGAAAGGAGCTCGGAGCTGGGGCGAGGGGCGTCAGGAGTGTGGCCAGATTCTACTTGATCTGGGGGAGAAACAAGTACACAACCAACGAGTTACTAATACTTGGAACGATGTGTGCTTTCATATATACAGAGGATCCATAACTGGTATATCTAGGGAGGAGACATACATTTAAAGTCGGAAGTTTACATACACCTCAGCCAATTACATTTAAACTCAGTTTTTCACAATTCCTGACATTTAATCCTAGTAAAAATTCCCTCTTAGGTCAGTTAGGATCACCACTTTATTTTAAGAATGTGAAATGTCAGAATAATAGTAGAGAGAATGATTTATTTTTTATTTCTTTCATCACATTCCCAGTGGGTCAGAAGTTTACATACTCAATTAGTATTTGGTAGCATTGCCTTTAAATAGTTTAACTTGGGTCAAACGTTTCGGGTAGCCTTCCACAAGCTTCCCACAATAAGTTGGGTGAATTTTATCCCATTCCTCCTGACAAAGCTGGTGTAACTGAGTCAGGTTTGTAGGCCTTCTTGCTCGCACAAACTTCTTCAGTTCTGCCCACAAATTTTCTATAGGATTGAGGTCAGGGCTTTGTGATGGTCACTCCATCACAAAGATATAGCTACTTTTGTACCTTTCCTGCAGCATCTTCACAAGGTCCTTTGCTGTTGTTCTGGGATTGATTTGCATTTTTCGCATTTCTAGGAGACAGAACGTGTCTCCTTCCTGAGCGGTATGACGACTGCGTGGTTCATTTACATTACATTTACATTTAAGTCATTTGCGTACTATTGTTTGTACAGATAAACGTGGTACCTTCAGGTGTTTGGAAATTTCTCCCGAGGATGAACCAGACTTCTGGAGGTCTACAATTTTGATCTGAGGTCTTGGCTGATTTCTTTGATTTTCCCATGATGTCAAGCAAAGAGGCTCTGAGTTTGAAGGTAGGCCTTTATCACGTTCGTCGTAAAGAGGAGACCAAAGCGCAGCGTGAATTGAATAAATATTATATTTTAATGAAGACGGACACTAAAGAAACTACAAAAAACAACAAAACGAACGTGAACCTGTACTACAAACGTGCAGACACAGGCAACTAGACAGACAATAACCCACGAAATACCCAAAGAAGATTGAGAACCAATCTAGGCAACCATAGACATATATAAACACCTAGATAGTAAACAACCCCAAAAACCCTAGACAGTACAAAAAACACATACATCACCCATGTGACAGCCTTGAAATACATCCACAGGTACACCTCCAATTGACTCAAATGCTGTAAATTAGCCAATCAGAAGCTTCTAAAGCCATTACATAATTTTCTGGAATTTTCCAAGCTGTTTAATGGCACAGTCAACTTAGTGTATGTAAACTTCTGACCCACTGGAATTGTGATACAGTGAATTATAAGTGAAATATCTGTCTGTAAACAACTGTTAGGAAAATTACTTGTCATGCACAAAGTAGATGTCCTAACCGACTTGCCAAAACTATAGTTTTTTAACAAGGAATTTGTGGAGTGGTTGAAAAACTAGTTTTAATGTCTCCAACCTAAGTGTATGTAGACTTCCGACTTCAACTGTAGATTATCATACATCTAGAACAAGAGAATCACACTAGAAAGTATTGAGGGAACAGAGAGAAAGAGATTGATGACTAGTCAACACAGTTCTATGGGGTAGAGGAATAAGTGTCATGACAAAATGTCCACCTGCTAGAAAGAGAGACATGAAGAAAGGCAGAGACCGAGAGAGATACAGAGAGGGAGCCAGTCATTGGTCAAAACGAGAGGAGATTGAGCTAGGGTAAGTCACCTTTCAGCATGTCCAGGTTGTGTCCCAGAGAGGAGACATCCAGGGGCTCCACGGTGGTGTCCAAGCCCAGGTCTGAACACCCGGCTGGCCCTGCTGTCTCTGAGAAGGCCCCTGCTGAGCTGGGAATGGACAGGCCAGAACTAGCACGGGAGTCATCAGAGCTGATACCAAGGGGGAGAGAGAGAGAGAGACAGGGTAAGGGTAATGGAAAATCATGGGAAAAGAGAGAGAGAGAGAGAGAGAGACAGACAGACAGACAGGGTAAAAGAGAGAGAGAGAGAGAGAGAGATGAAATCAAACCAATCAATTAAATTGACCCCAGGTGGACTCCAATCAAGTTGTAAAAACATCAATGAGTTCAATTTCGAGTCTCATAGCGTAGGGTCTGAATACTTATGTAAATAAGGTATGTTTTTATATTTTTATAAATAATCTAAAATTTCAAACAATCTGTTTTTTTTGATGGGGTATTGTGTGTAGATTGATACAAAAATAAAATATCTAATCCATTCTAGAATAAGGCTGTAACCTAACAAAGTGGAAAAAGTCAAGTGGTCTGAATACTTTCCGAATGCCCTGTATGTCATTAGGTATGTCATTAGGTATGTCATTCCATGGACTTCGCCATGGGATAGGTCCAGACATCATTCTGTTGAACATCTTCGTTTTTTAATGGATTGGTTGCTATGAATAACTGACCGACCAAGGACATTCTAAAACACCTCCCACGCCTATACTTATATCCAAACCAACAAGGAGGATTTTTATAAAGATCTATTCAATCAATAATTAAAGTAAAATAGAGTTGCTGGAATGGCACAGCTATTTCAACCAAATCAGGAGCATAACAACACTACTTTACAGGTCACAAGAAAATAGGTAAGAAAATCACTTGGTGGCAGTAATTTGCTGATGTGAGGGACTTCCCTCCCTCCCTTAAACCTATACTCCCTGTTGGTTCTACGTTAACAAATGACCTTCAGCTCTCAGACCTGCTGTATACATAGAGATGCTTATTTCACCGGTGTAAGTCGTAAGCTGTGTTAATGGTTATTCCAGTGTACACAGGGAGGAGGCATTAGCAGGGACAGATATCCATCAATGTTGAGGTGTACAGAGACTTGTCCCCAGATGGTGTGGAGGTGTTATCTGAGAACTCAGTAAAGAAGAAGCTCCTGAACACATAAGGTCAGCCAGCGAATACTAGTACATAAGGTCAGCCAGCGAATAGTAGTACATAAGGTCAGCCAGTGAATACTACTACATAAGATCAGCCAGTGAATACTACTACATAAGATCAGCCAGTGAATACTACTACATAAGGTCAGCCAGTGAATACTACTACATAAGGTCAGCCAGTGAATACTACTACATAAGGTCAGCCAGTGAATACTACTACATAAGGTCAGCCAGTGAATACTACTACATAAGGTCAGCCAGTGAATACTACTACATAAGGTCAGCCAGTGAATACTACTACATAAGATCAGCCAGTGAATACTAGTACATAAGGTCAGCCAGTGAATACTACTACATAAGATCAGCCAGTGAATACTAGTACATAAGGTCAGCCAGTGAATACTACTACATAAGGTCAGCCAGTGAATACTACTACATAAGGTCAGCCAGTGAATACTAGTGCATAAGGTCAGCCAGTGAATACTACTACATAAGGTCAGCCAGTGAATACTACTACATAAGGTCAGCCAGTGAATACTACTACATAAGGTCAGCCAGTGAATACTACTACATAAGGTCAGCCAGTGAATACTAGTACATAAGGTCAGCCAGTGAATACTACTACATAAGGTCAGCCAGTGAATACTACTACATAAGGTCAGCCAGTGAATACTACTACATAAGGTCAGCCAGTAAATACTACTACATAAGGTCAGCCAGTGAATACTAGTGCATAAGGTCAGCCAGCGAATACTAGTACATAAGGTCAGCCAGTGAATACTACTACATAAGGTCAGCCAGCGAATAGTAGTACATAAGGTCAGCCAGTGAATACTACTACATAAGGTCAGCCAGCGAATACTAGTACATAAGGTCAGCCAGTGAATACTACTACATAAGGTCAGCCAGTGAATACTACTACATAAGGTCAGCCAGTGAATACTAGTGCATAAGGTCAGCCAGTGAATACTACTACATAAGGTCAGCCAGTGAATACTACTACATAAGGTCAGCCAGTGAATACTACTACATAAGGTCAGCCAGTAAATACTACTACATAAGGTCAGCCAGTGAATACTACTAGATAAGGTCAGCCAGTGAATACTACTACATAAGGTCAGCCAGTGAATACTACTACATAAGGTCAGCCAGTGAATACTAGTACATAAGGTCAGCCAGTGAATACTACTACATAAGGTCAGCCAGTAAATACTACTACATAAGGTCAGCCAGTGAATACTAGTGCATAAGGTCAGCCAGTGAATACTACTACATAAGGTCAGCCAGTGAATACTACTACATAAGGTCAGCCAGTGAATACTAGTGCATAAGGTCAGCCAGTGAATACTACTACATAAGGTCAGCCAGTGAATACTAGTGCATAAGGTCAGCCAGTGAATACTACTACATAAGGTCAGCCAGTGAATACTACTACATAAGGTCAGCCAGTGAATACTAGTACATAAGGTCAGCCAGTGAATACTACTACATAAGGTCAGCCAGTGAATACTACTACATAAGGTCAGCCAGTGAATACTAACTACTACATAAGGTCAGCCAGTGAATACTAGTGCATAAGGTCAGCCACTGAATACTACTACATAAGGTCAGCCAGTGAATACTACTACATAAGTCAGCCAGTGAATACTACTACATAAGGTCAGCCAGTGAATACTACTACATAAGGTCAGCCAGTGAATACTACTACATAAGGTCAGCCAGTGAATACTACTACATAAGGTCAGCCAGTGAATACTAGTACATAAGGTCAGCCAGTGAATACTACTACATAAGGTCAGCCAGTGAATACTACTACATAAGGTCAGCCAGTGAATACTACTACATAAGGTCAGCCAGTGAATACTACTACATAAGGTCAGCCAGTGAATACTACTACATAAGGTCAGCCAGTGAATACTACTACATAAGGTCAGCCAGTGAATACTACTACATAAGGTCAGCCAGTGAATACTACTACATAAGGTCAGCCAGTGAATACTACTACATAAGGTCAGCCAGTGAATACTACTACATAAGGTCAGCCAGTGAATACTACTACATAAGGTCAGCCAGTGAATACTACTACATAAGGTCAGCCAGTGAATACTACTACATAAGGTCAGCCAGTGAATACTACTACATAAGGTCAGCCAGTGAATACTACTACATAAGGTCAGCCAGTGAATACTAACACAAGTGTGTGCACTGCCCTTGATCAATCATAATAAGATAGATTGGAACGTTTCAGTCTATTAGAAAAGAATAACGTTCAGCATTACAGTGGATGCTCGTCCCCTAGGGGACTATACTATACAAATACAACAGCAGTGGATGTTCGTCCCCTAGGGGACTATACTATACAAATACAACAGCAGTGGATGCTCGTCCCCTAGGGGACTATACTATACAAATACCCAGTGGAGGGGACTATACTATACAAATACAACAGCAGTGGATGCTCGTCCCTAGGGGACTATACTATACAAATACACAGCAGTGGAGCAGTGGATGCTCGTCCCCTAGGGGACTATACTATACAAATACAACAGCAGTGGATGTTCGTCCCCTAGGGGACTATACTATACAAATACAACAGCAGTGGATGCTCGTCCCCTAGGGGACTATACTATACAAATACAACAGCAGTGGATGTTCGTCCCCTAGGGGACTATACTATACAAATACAACAGCAGTGGATGCTCGTCCCCTAGGGGACTATACTATACAAATACAACAGCAGTGGATGCTCGTCCCCTAGGGGACTATACTATACAAATACAACAGCAGTGGATGCTCGTCCCCTAGGGGACTATACTATACAAATACAACAGCAGTGGATGTCCCCTAGGGGTACTATACCCTATACTATACAAATACAACAGGGGACTATACTATACAAATACAACAGCAGTGGATGCTCGTCCCCAACAGCAGTGGAGGGGACTATACTATACAAATACAACAGCAGTGGATGTTCGTCCCCTAGGGGACTATACTATACAAATACAACAGCAGTGGATGCTCGTCCCCTAGGGGACTATACTATACAAATACAACAGCAGTGGATGCTCGTCCCCTAGGGGACTATACTATACAAATACAACAGCAGTGGATGCTCGTCCCCTAGGGGACTATACTATACAAATACAACAGCAGTGGATGCTCGTCCCCTAGGGGACTATACTATACAAATACAACAGCAGTGGATGCTCGTCCCCTAGGGGACTATACTATACAAATACAACAGCAGTGGATGTTCGTCCCCTAGGGGACTATACTATACAAATACAACAGCAGTGGATGCTCGTCCCCTAGGGGACTATACTATACAAATACAACAGCAGTGGATGCTCGTCCCTAGGGGACTATACTATACAAATACAACAGCAGTGGATGTTCGTCCCCTAGGGGACTATACTATACAAATACAACAGCAGTGGATGCTCGTCCCCTAGGGGACTATACTATACAAATACAACAGCAGTGGATGTTCGTCCCCTAGGGGACTATACTATACAAATACAACAGCAGTGGATGCTCTAGGGGTCCCCTAGGGGACTATACTATACAAATACAACAGCAGTGGATGCTCGTCCCCTAGGGGACTATACTATACAAATACAACAGCAGTGGATGTCCCCTAGGGGACTACAACAGCAGTGGACTCCCCTAGGGGACTATACTATACAAATACAACAGCAGTGGATGTTAGGGGTCCCCTAGGGGACTATACTATACAAATACAACAGCAGTGGATGCTCGTCCCCTAGGGGACTATACTATACAAATACAACAGCAGTGGATGTTCGTCCCCTAGGGGACTATACTATACAAATACAACAGCAGTGGATGCAGTGGATGTTCGTCCCCTAGGGGACTATACTATACAAATACAACAGCAGTGGATGACTATACTATACAAATCGTCCCCTAGGGGACTATACTATACAAATACAACAGCAGTGGATGCTCGTCCCCTAGGGGACTATACTATACAAATACAACAGCAGTGGATGCTCGTCCCCTAGGGGACTATACTATACAAATACAACAGCAGTGGATGCTCGTCCCCTAGGGGACTATACTATACAAATACAACAGCAGTGGATGTTCGTCCCCTAGGGGACTATACTATACAAATACAACAGCAGTGGATGCTCGTCCCCTAGGGGACTATACTATACAAATACAACAGCAGTGGATGCTCGTCCCCTAGGGGACTATACTATACAAATACAACAGCAGTGGATGCTCGTCCCCTAGGGGACTATACTATACAAATACAACAGCAGTGGATGTTCGTCCCCTAGGGGACTATACTATACAAATACAACAGCAGTGGATGCTCGTCCCCTAGGGGACTATACTATACAAATACAACAGCAGTGGATGCTCGTCCCCTAGGGGACTATACTATACAAATACAACAGCAGTGGATGCTCGTCCCCTAGGGGACTATACTATACAAATACAACAGCAGTGGATATAGTTGAGACTATACATGTTGAGACTATAATAGTGTGTGTGTGTTGGGTACAGACCTGCTATTCTCTGAGTGGTTGTGTTGTCTGTCATGGCTGGCTCTAGGCATCATGGGGGATGAGAGGGTGGGGTCCCGCTGCATCTGAGAGGCCAATGATGATGGAGCTGTGTGAACACACCTGGGAGAGACACACACACACACACACACACATACATAAACCTTACACATAACATGTCTTAACATGATAGCGTCAACATGATAGAATCACGAGCTTGGTAAGAGATTGTAGCTGCAACACATTGGTGATATGCAGAGGTTCGTTATAACTAAACAACATCTGATATGAAATCTATCACTTTAAACTGAGCCTCAGTGATGAGGTTGCCAGGAGCAGCAGGGTATTGCAGTGGAGCGCGATGCAAGACGTAGCACTCACAATAAACATCTGTTAATGTGCACAGATGTGCTTCACGCAACATGATAGCTATGGAGCCTTGTGATTCATACTCTTAGTTGTTGCAGAAGTCGGCCTGATATTGCGGTTTACACCGTGCATCGCTGACTTCCTTAAATCTCAACAGATGCTTGTATGCGTTTCTCACACATAAAATATAAACACACATAGTTGGTATTGTTCTGAAGGTGACCATCCTACCCAACATGCATCTGAAAACACATTCTCAGTAAAACAAGAGACATTATGCAGAAATTGACAGAGTATATCTCCTGTCAGCTAGAGTGTGAATGGCAGCGGGGGTGATCAATACTCCTAAACACACACACACACACACACACACACACACACACACACACACACACACACACACACACACACACACACACACACACACACACACACACACACACACACACACACACACACACACACACACACACACACACACACACACACACACACACACACACACACACACACACACACATGACCTCTCTAGTTCCCTCTGCTGTTGGCATGCAATACAACACCATTCTACCACATGACCTTGCAACCTGCCACTTCAACATCAGGGTCAAATGTGGCCAATCAGGATAACAGGAGAGGCTGTTGATGCCTAGAATAGCTGTTGATTTGAAGTGTACACTCCAATCAACTCTGAGTGGTAGGGTATAGTGTACCTCTTGAAGAGCTGGGTGTAGGCTCTGGGACTCTTCCCCATCAGAGCCTCTCTGACCAGCTGCTGCCGTCTGTGGATGGAGGCCATCTCCTACGGCCCAGAGAGAGAGATACAATATTTAAACATGCCGCTGTATCTGTGGATGGAGGCCAGCTCCTACGGCCCAGAGAGAGATATACAGTATTTAAACATGACGCTGTATCTGTGGATGGAGGCCAGCTCCTACGGCCCAGAGAGAGAGATACAGTATTTAAACATGACGCTGTATCTGTGGATGGAGGCCAGCTCCTACGGCCCTGAGAGAGAGATACAGTATTTAAACATGACGCTGTATCTGTGGATGGAGGCCAGCTCCTACGGCCCAGAGAGAGAGATACAGTATTTAAACATGACGCTGTATCTGTGGATGGAGGCCAGCTCCTACGGCCCAGAGAGAGAGATACAGTATTTAAACATGACGCTGTATCTGTGGATGGAGGCCAGCTCCTACGGCCCAGAGAGAGAGATACAGTATTTAAACATGACGCTGTATCTGTGGATGGAGGCCAGCTCCTAAGGCCCAGAGAGAGAGATACAGTATTTAAACATGACGCTGTATCTGTGGATGGAGGCCAGCTCCTACGGCCCAGAGAGAGACATACAGTATTTAAACATGATGCTGTATCTGTGGATGGAGGCCAGCTCCTACGGCCCAGAGAGAGAGATACAGTATTTAAACATGACGCTGTATCTGTGGATGGAGGCCAGCTCCTACGGCCCAGAGAGAGAGATACAGTATTTAAACATGACGCTGTATCTGTGGATGGAGGCCAGCTCCTAAGGCCCAGAGAGAGACATACAGTATTTAAACATGACGCTGTATCTGTGGATGGAGGCCAGCTCCTACGGCCCAGAGAGAGATATACAGTATTTAAACATGACGCTGTATCTGTGGATGGAGGCCAGCTCCTACGGCCCAGAGAGAGATACAGTATTTAAACATGACGCTGTATCTGTGGATGGAGGCCAGTATTTCCTCGGCCCAGAGAGAGATATACAGTATTTAAACATGACGCTGTATCTGTGGATGGAGGCCAGCTCCTAAGGCCCAGAGAGAGAGATACAGTATTTAAACATGACGCTGTATCTGTGGATGGAGGCCAGCTCCTAAGGCCCAGAGAGAGAGATACAGTATTTAAACATGACGCTGTATATGTGGATGGAGGCCAGCTCCTAAGGCCCAGAGAGAGAGATACAGTATTTAAACATGACGCTGTATCTGTGGATGGAGGCCAGCTCCTACGGCCCAGAGAGAGACATACAGTATTTAAACATGACGCTGTATATGTGGATGGAGGCCAGCTCCTACGGCCCAGAGAGAGAGATACAGTATTTAAACATGACGCTGTATCTGTGGATGGAGGCCAGCTCCTACGGCCCAGAGAGAGAGATACAGTATTTAAACATGACGCTGTATCTGTGGATGGAGGCCAGCTCCTAAGGCCCAGAGAGAGATATACAGTATTTAAACATGACGCTGTATCTGTGGATGGAGGCCAGCTCCTACGGCCCAGAGAGAGAGATACAGTATTTAAACATGACGCTGTATCTGTGGATGGAGGCCAGCTCCTACGGCCCAGAGAGAGACATACAGTATTTAAACATGACGCTGTATCTGTGGATGGAGGCCAGCTCCTACGGCCCAGAGAGAGACATACAGTATTTAAACATGACGCTGTATCTGTGGATGGAGGCCAGCTCCTACGGCCCAGAGAGAGAGATACAGTATTTAAACATGATGCTGTATCTGTGGATGGAGGCCAGCTCCTACGGCCCAGAGAGAGACATACAGTATTTAAACATGACGCTGTATCTGTGGATGGAGGCCAGCTCCTACGGCCCAGAGAGAGAGATACAGTATTTAAACATGACGCTGTATCTGTGGATGGAGGCCAGCTCCTACGGCCCAGAGAGAGAGATACAGTATTTAAACATGACGCTGTATCTGTGGATGGAGGCCAGCTCCTATGGCCCAGAGAGAGAGATACAGTATTTAAACATGATGCTGGCGTTAAACATCTAGCTCAGCAATAACAACCCTGATATCAATCAGTCAGATGATTGGGCTCGATCCCTCAAACTCAACTCTGGACCTCAAAGCCAGTTCCACTGCAGTTTGACATTGTTCCCCTCTAATCAGGGACTGATTTTGACCTGGGACACCAGGTGTGAGCAATTAATGATCAGGAAGAAGAGAAAACCAGCAGGCTCTGGACCTCGTGGGGTCAGAGTTGAGTATCTCTGATCTAGATCACTGTGATCAACAGCAGAAGGCAGACAGACTTGGTACAGGGGGTTCACCTAGGGTTGAAAACTACCTGTAATATACCCTGCCTTACTGACCCTAGGTGTACGACTCCTGTCCTCCAGGTATACAGTCCAGCTGTATTCTCTTTCTTCCTGACACTACGTTGATTAATCAATGTTTGGCCAGAGAGAGCACACACCTCGTTCCTCGGGACTGGATCAGTCAGATCCAACTAATCAACTGCTCGCCAAGACCTTGATTGGTTGAATCAGACAAATTAGTGCTGGGCTGAAACAAAAGCCTGAATACCATAGTTGACCAGGTGCAGGCTTGGTGACTACTGACATGTGTGTGTGTGGGTGTTGTGACTCACTGCTGAGGTCTTCTGTGGGGTGAGCTGGGCCTGGACCTTGTTGTAGTACTTCCTACAGTTGTGGTCTGAGGGGTCCATGTCTGGAGCGGAGCAGGACATAAAGACTGTCTCTGTTCTGGTGGAGGGGGCTGGGGACGCCTCGTCCACTAGGGAGTCCCTCTTCAACTCTGTCACAGATGCTGACACGTTAATGACACACTTGATCGCACATATATGTGCTGTAATGCACACAAACACCTACCTGTGGCGGTGCTCTGGTCCTCTCCTCCCTGCTCCTCCACTCCCAGATAGTCCTTCACCACCTGCCTCAGGGTTCTGTACGCCTCCACTGACTCATCTGAACACACGCACGCACGCACGCACGCACGCACACACACACACACACACACACACACGTCCCTCGCCAGACTTTAGATTCTTTAGATAAATCTCTTGAAGTAACGGTCCAGCGTTTCCAGATTTCTCAGAAATATGACCTATCATTTATTACAATATGCGTGAAATAGTTTTCCTTCCAAAATATGGTAATTTAGTATGTTAAAAAGCAGATTTTCTGGTTTGGAATGGTGTGGGCGTATACCGGTCATTAAAAATATTCAGGCGAGTAGGCCGCTGATTGGCTATATTAACCGGTAAGTAAATAGCAAGCATTTTTTAAATGGTCTGTTTGAGATACAAGTTTGAGGTTTCTTCTCTCTAATATATGCTTTGGACACAAATATGAATAAAGGACACGCCAACAACATTATTTGGGCAAGAGATAAGAGAATATTAACTTTTCAAAATAAGATTTTCACTGGACAGTTGTAGGTAGTTTCTATAGGAACGCACATTTGGGTGTGGCCAGACATTTTTTGTTTCTTTATATGGTAGGACACAGGTCAACTCTGTGGTTCATGGAGTGAAAACCATCACAAGAACCATTACAACCATGATAGACAACATGGGTATGCATCTACAGTACCAGTCAAAAGTTTGAACACACCTACTCATTCCAGGGTTTTTCTTATTTAAAAAAAAAACTATTTTCTACATTGTAGAATACTATTGAAGACATCATAACACATAATATAATAACACATATGGAATCCTGTCGTAACCAAAACATGTTAAACAAATAAAAATAGATCTTATTTTATATTTGAGATTCTTCGAAGTAGCCACCCTTTGCCTTGATGACAGCTTTGCACACTCTTGGCATTCTCTCAACCAGCTTCATGAGGTAGTCACCTGGAATGCATTTCAATTAACAGGTGTGCCTTGTTAAAAGTGAATTTGTGGAATTTCATTCCTTCTTAATGCGTTTTTGCCAATTAGTTGTGTTGTGACAACAAAACGTGGAAAAGGTCAAGGGGTTTGTGTACCTGAGTGGCCTAGTTACAGTTTTCAGCTCAATCGGCTTGAAAATCTATGGCAAGACTTGAAAATGGCTGTCAAGCAATGATCAGAAACCAACTTTCAGTTTGAAGAATTTATAATGTGTAAATATTGTACAATCCAGGTGTGCAAAGCTCTTAGAGATTAACCCAGAAAGACTCACAGCTGTAATCGCTGCCAAAGCTGATTCTAACATGTATTGACTCAGGGGTATGAATACTTGTGTAAATGAGATATTTCTATATTTCATAATCACATTTCTAAAAACACGTTTTGACTTTGTCATTAAGGGGTATTGTGTGTAAAAAAACAACATATTTCATCCATTTTGAATTCAGGCTGTAAAACAGCTAAATGTGGAATAAGTCAAGGGGTATGAATACTTTCTGAAGGGACTGCATACCTATATATCTATATTCTATATACTGGTCTGCATCACCATCAGCTACGTACCACAGGGGATGACGTTGTCGAAGAAGCCTGGGCGCTCTCTGTTGATCAGGGCGTATGTATCCACGCGGGCTACAGCCGTATCTATCTGGGTCTGGGTGTACAGAGCTCTGGTCCTCAGCCGCCTGCCGTACTGCTCCTTGTCTGTGGGGATCATCAGGACGTAACGTGGCTCAAAGTGGCTGTTCTTCAGACTGAACACGCCCTGGGAGAACAGTACACAGAAAATGAGCCTTTCAATTTCCTGCTGCTATGTGAATGTGTGTGTGTGTGTTGACGCCCACCTCCAGCTCCATGTGCACACAGCAGGCCAGGCCCTCCCTGGCCACGTCTTCTATGGCCTCACGAGACAGACCATACCAGTGGCCCGCATACTGCATCGTCTGGAGGAATTTACCCTGAGAGAGAGAAGACAGACAATGGAAGAGCAGAGGGAGAAGGAAAGAAAGAGAGACAGACGGAGAGAGAGAGACCGCGAGAGGGAGACCAGGGGGGAGACAAAAAGAAAGAAAACTAACGTTAACAGAAAGTTGTAAGTTGTGACAGTCAACTATCGTGGGGTACAACCTTTACTTAGTTAAGAGTCAAATTCATATTCCAAAATGGAAGTGGTCTTCGATGGACCTACTGGGTCCTTCACGACCCCTGCTATGTCCAGAGAAGAGTAACAACCGCAGCTATAATGTCCCCACCTGTGAGGTGAACACCTGACCCTGCACTTCCCCTGCTACCCTGTAGTTCACACAGCCGCTCCCTTTGACCCCTCGTCTACTTGCACCTGGGGCCGATACGTTCGGCGTTACGATCCATCACGCTTTACGACCCTACGGACAGCTCTGAGCACTGTAGCCTACTCTCAAGGTTGGCTACACTTTTCCCAATATTCAGATAGAAATGGAACACATAGAATTGGTAAGGCTCTCATGCCCACATTCTAGATATCACATTTCTAGTTGATGATCTGATATAAGTTGTGCCCTACTGACTATTGAGAGACTCCCTCAGGAGCTCGACACTTGTCATGCTTAACTTCACCCCCTACTTTTAGAGGGTTGGAAACCATCAGGCCCAAATTACAAAGCACCCTTATCGTTCCTCTGTTGACAGGCTAATTGGAACAATAAAACAAGCACCTACTGATTGAGGCACATTTTCGGGATGGAGCTGCTTTGTGTGTGTGTGTGTGTGTGTGGTTGGGTATACGAGTCTGATGTACAGTGCATTGTATGTAGATTGATGAGGATTTATTTGATCCACTTTAGAATAAGGCTGTAACGTAACAAAATGTGGAGAAGGTGAAGGGGTCTGAATACTTTCAGAATGCCCTGTATGTTTCTGTCTCCATCTGAAATGGTCTGACGTGGTCTGAATGATCCAGGGAGTCTGTGATGTATGTATGTGATAAGGGAGGAAGGGTCTCCACCTTCCTCTGTACTTTAGAGTGTGCATGGTTAGGATCCCCACTTCACCTGAGACACTTCCTCTGTACTTTAGAGTGTGCACGGTTACTTCACCTGAGACACTTCCTCTGTACTTTAGAGTGTGCATGGTTAGGATCCCCACTTCACCTTCCTCCTTTAGAGTGTGCACGGTTAGGAGTGTGCACGGTTAGGATCCCCACTTCACCTGAGACACTTCCTCTGTACTTTAGAGTGTGCACGGTTAGGATCCCCACTTCACCTGAGACACTAGGATCCCCACTTCTGACACTTCCTCTGTTTAGAGTGTGCATGGTTAGGATCCCCACTTCACCTGAGACACTTCCTCTGCACTTGCATGGTTAGGATCCCCACTTCACCTGAGACACTACCTCTGTACTTTAGAGTGTGCACGGTTAGGATCCCCACTTCACCTGAGACACTTCCTCTGTACTTTAGAGTGTGCATGGTTAGGATCCCCACTTCACCTGAGACACTACCTCTGTACTTTAGAGTGTGCACGGTTAGGATCCCCACTTCACCTGAGACACTTCCTCTGTACTTTAGAGTGTGCACGGTTAGGATCCCCACTTCACCTGAGACACTACCTCTGTACTTTAGAGTGTGCACGGTTAGGATCCCCACTTCACCTGAGACACTACCTCTGTACTTTAGAGTGTGCACGGTTAGGATCCCTACTTCAAAGGGTTTCCTCCTAATATCACTGTGAGAGAGATCTCTATTTATTAAGGCCCCATGGCGCTTAACATATTTACCTTTAGGAAGACAAAATGAATGGGCCTGAAGTTAAAAGACGGTTGGCTGGGCAGGCATACTCTACAGTACCTCAGGCCCCCGTGTAGGATATCTAGGACTTCTTCCTTTGGGAATATGGTAGAACTCTTGTGCTTTGAAGTGTCAAAAATGTTAGATATAAAGGAAATATATTTAAGTAGCCAATAACTGAGTATGACATAACAATTGATTTACTGTCTTTTAGAGTTAAGAGAACTACTTACAAAACTTCAAACCAGAAGACTTGTCAAGTCTGGGCTACACACATTTGCACAAAATAAATTGCTGTCTGGATGAACAGCGCCTTCGGAAAGTATGCTGACCCTTGACTTGGTCCACGTTTTGTCAGGTTACAGCCTTTTTTAAAGTTAATCTACCGGTACACACGATACCCCATAATGACAAAGAGAAAACAGATGTATGAAAAAAACACAACTGAAATATCACATCTACATACACTACCGTTCAAAAGTTTGGGGTAACACCTAGAAATGTCCTTGTTTTCCATGAAAACATACATGAAATGAGTTGCAAAATGAATAGGAAATATAGTCAAGACTTTGACAAGGTTTTATGATTTTTAATTTAAATAATTTAATTCAAACTTTGCTTTCGTCAAAGAATCCTCCATTTGTAGAAATTACAGCCTTGCAGACCTTTAGCATTCTAGTTGTCAATTTGTTGAGGTAATCTGAAGAGATTTCACCCCATGCTTCCTGAAGCACCTCCCACAAATTGGATTGGTTTGATGGGCCCTTCTTACGAACCATAAGGTCAAGCTGCTCCCACAACGGATCAATAGGGTTGAGATCCAGTGACTGTGCTGGCCATTCCATTATAGACAGCTGACTGCTTCTTCCCTAAATAGTTATTGCATAGTTTGGAGCAGTGCTTTGGGTCATTGTCCTGTTGTAGGAGGAAATTGGCTCCAATTAAGCGCCGTCCACAGGGTATGGCATGGCATTGCAAAATGTAGTGATAGCCTTACTTCTTCAAGATCCCTTTTACCCTGTACAAATCTCCCACTTTACCACCACCAAAGCAACCCCAGACCATCACATTGCCTCCACCATGCTTGACAGATGGTGTCAAGCACTCCTCCAGCATCTTTTCATTTTTTCTGCATCTCACAAATGTTCTTCTTTGAGATCCGAACACTTTTATACAATCTTCCTCTGTCCAGTGTCTGTGTTCTTTTGCCCATCTTAATAAATTATTTGTATTGGCCAGTCTGAGATATGTATTTTTCTTTGCAACTCTGCCTAGAAGGCCAGCATCCCAGAGTCGCCTCTTCACTGTTGACGTTGAAACTGGTGTTTTACGGTTACTATTTAATGAAGCTGCCAGTTGAGGACTTGTGAGGCAGCTGTTTCTCAAACTAGACACTCTAATGTACTTGTCCTCTTGCTCAGTTGTGCACCAGGGCCCCACTTTCTATTCTGGTTAGAGCCAGTTTGCGCTGTTTTGTGAAGGGAGTAGTACACAGCGTTGTACCAGATCTTCAGTTTTGTGGCAATTTCTTGAATGGAATAGCCTTCATTTCTCAGAACAAGAATAGACTGACGAGTTTCAGAAGAAAGTTCTTTGTTTCTGGCCATTTTGAGCCTGTAATCGAACCCACAAATGCTGATGCTCCAGATACTCAACTAGTCTAAAGAAGGCCAGTTTTATTGCTTCTTTAATCCGCATAACAGTTTTCAACTGTGCTAATTGCAAAAGGGGTTGCAAAAGGGGTTTCTAATGATCAATTAGCATTTTAAAAGGATAAACTTGGATTAGCTAACACAACGTGCCATTGGAACACTGGAGTGGTGGTTGATATGCAGAAAAAAGAAG
Source organism: Oncorhynchus keta (assembly GCF_023373465.1). Lineage (NCBI taxonomy): Eukaryota > Metazoa > Chordata > Actinopteri > Salmoniformes > Salmonidae > Oncorhynchus > Oncorhynchus keta. The sequence continues at coordinate 217,547 of NW_026290634.1, forward strand.
GAAAATCTGCCTTTTCCAGCTACAATACTCATTTACAACATAAAAAATGTCAACACTGTATTTCTGATCAATTAGATGTTATGTTAATGGACAATTTGTTTTGCTTTTCTTTCAAAAACAAGGACATTTCTAAGTGACCCCAAACTTTTGAACGGTAGTGTAAGTATTCAGACCCTTTGATGAAGCGCCTTAGGCAGCAATTACAGCCTGAGTCTTCTTGGGTATGACGCTACAAGCTTGGCACACCTTTATTTGGGGAGTTTCTCCCATTCTTCTCTGCAGATCCTCTCAAGCTCAGTCAGGTTGGATGAGGAGCGTTGCTGCACAGATATTTTCAGGTCTCTCTAGAGATGTTCGATTCAGTTCAAGACCGGGCTCTGGCTGGGATGGGCATTGTCCCGAAGCCACCCCTGCGTTGTCTAGGCTGTGTGCTTAGGGTCATTGTCCTGTTGGAAGGTGAACGTTCGCCCCAGTCTGAGGTCCTGAGCGCTCTGGAGCAGGTTTTCATCAAGGATCTCCCTGTACTTCGCTCTGTTCGTCTTTGCCTCAATCCTGAATAGTCTCCCGGTCCCTGCCGCTGAAAAACGTCCCCACAGCATGATGCTGCCACCACCATGCTTCAGCGTAGTGTTTCCTCCAACCATGACGCTTGGCATTCAGGCCAAAGAGTTCAATCTTGGTTTCATCAAACCAGATAATCTTGTTTATCATGGTCTGAGAGTCTTTGGGTGCCTTTTGGCAAACTAAAAGTGGGCTGTCATGTGCTTTTTACTGAGGAGTGGCTTCTGTCTGGCCACTCTACTATAAAGGCCTGAGTGATGAAGAGATGGTTGTCTCCACAGAGGAACTCTAGAGCTCTGTCAGTGAGACCATCAGGTTCTTGGTCACTTCCCTGACCAAGGCCCTTCTCCCCCGATTGCTCAGTTTGGCCGGCGGCCAGCTCTAGGAAGAGTCTTGGTGGTTCCAAACTTCTTCCATTTAAGAATAATGGAGGCCATTGTGTTCTTGGGGAACTTCAATGCTGCAGAAATGTTTAGTTTTCACCAAATCTGAGCCTCAACAAAATCCTGTCTCGGACAATTCCTTCGACATGGCTTAGTTTTTTCTCTGACAAGCACTGTCAACTGTGGGACCTTATTTAGACAGGTGTGTGCCTTTCCAAATAATGTCTAATCAATTGAATTTACCACAGGGGAACTCCAATCAAGTTGTATAAACATCTCAAGGATGATCAATGGAAACAGGATGCACCTGAGCTCAATTTCGAGTCACAGAGCAAAGTGTCTGAATATTTATGTAAATCTTACTTTTAAAAAGTTTTTTTGTTTGTTGACATTTGCAAGAATCTCTCAAAACCTGTTTCGCTGCGTCATTATGAGGTATTGTGTGTAGATTTCTAAGGATTTGTAAGGTTGTAACGTAGCAAAATGTGGAAAAAGTCAAGGGATTTGAATACTTTCCGAAGACACTGTATATTTAAATTCTGAAGTACGATGAAGATGTGGTGGTGTCATGGACAGGGCTAACCATGAATTGTTTAACCTTCACATTTTATCTTTACCAACGGAAAGAATTTAAATGAATCTGAGACTGACACACTATCAGTGTGTTTGAGGGGATCAGATTGAGGGGCAGAATCGCTGACGTTAATCAAACAATGGATGCAAGGTGATTTGTTGATCAGTAATTCTGCTCAATCACACAGCAACATAGTCAACCTCAAACATGTACCATGTGAATCATGTTCTGAAAGTCTTCCTCCGTGACAAAATGGTAGTCGCTCCCGTCCTCTTCCCCAAAGTAGGGACCCCTGGTGGTATGGCAGGTTCTGTGACAACAAGAGACACATGGTTCCAATGACAATACAGCAATACATTCAAGCTAGCAACTCAACTTCATTGGTCATGTACACAGTTTAGCAGGTGTTACGGCTGCAGCGAACTGCTTATGTTCCCATCAATCAATGCAGTAAATGTCAACAAGCGCACAATAATCCAACATTTCAAATAATCTAAAACTCCTAAGGATCATAATGGTATTGCAACACACAGAGACAGAATAACGGACAGACTAGACATATAGACGGACACGTGCCACACACTTGCTTTGATGCACACATGCGCACACACACACACCAACTCCACTACCCAGGTGAAGTGGAACACTCCATGGCCACATCAACAGGTTCTTGTCATTTTGGAGGGGTAGGTATGTTAACTGTTTTTACGTTAGCTCTGGAGAGGACAGGGGCTGGTGGGGGTGGGATGGGGCGACCTCCCCTGGGTGCGGGGATGTAGAAGGAAGTGTGTGTGCGTGTGTCTGTGTGTAGAGCAGGGCTCTCCAAACATGTTCATGGAGAGCCACCCTCCTGGAGGATTTCACTCCAACCCTCATCTAGCGTACCTGATTCTAATAATTAGCTGGTTGATCAACTGAATCAGGTTAGTTACAACTGGTGTTGGAGTTAAAACCTACAGGAGGGTCGCTCTCCAGGAACAGGGTTTGGGTTAAAACCTACAGGAGGGTATCTCTCAAGGAACAGGGTTGGAGTTAAAACCTACAGGAGGGTAGCTCTCCAGGAACAGGGTTAAAACCTACAGGAGGGTAGCTCTCCAGGAACAGGGTTAAAACCTACAGGAGGGTATCTCTCCAGGAGGGTAAAACCTCTCTCAAGGAACAGGGTTGGAGTTAAAACCTAAAACCAGGAATAGGGTTGGAGTTAAAACCTACAGGAGGGTAGCTCTCCAGGAACAGGGTTGGAGTTAAAACCTACAGGAGGGTGGCTCTCCAGGAACAGGGTTAAAACCTACAGGAGGGTAGCTCTCCAGGAACAGGGTTGGAGTTAAAACCTACAGGAGGGTAGCTCTCCAGGAACAGGGTTGGAGTTAAAACCTACAGGAGGGTTGGAGCTAGCTCTCCAGGAACAGGGTTGGAGTTAAAACCTACAGGAGGGTGGCTCTCAGGAACAGGAACAGGGTTCCAGGAACAGAGGAGTTAAAACCTACAGGAGGGTGGCTAAAACCTACAGGAGGGTAGCTCTCCAGGAACAGGGTTGGAGTTAAAACCTACAGGAGGGTAGCTCTCCAGGAACAGGGTTGGGTTAAAACCTACAGGAGGGTAGCTCTCCAGGAACAGAGTTTGGAGTTAAAACCTACAGGAGGGTAGCTCTCAGGAACAGGAACAGGGTTGGAGTTGGGTTAAAACCTACAGGAGGGTAGCTCTCCAGGAACAGGGTTGGAGTTTAAGGAAGCTCTCCCAGGAACAGGGTTGGAGTTGGGTTAAAACCTACAGGAGGGTAGCTCCCAGGAACAGGTTAAAAACAGGAGGTAGTTGGAACAGGGTTGGAGTTAAAACCTACAGGAGGGTAGCTCCCCAGGAACAGGGTTGGAGTGAAAACCTACAGGAGGGTAGCTCCCCAGGAACAGGGTTGGAGTTAAAACCTACAGGAGGGTAGCTCTCCAGCAACAGGGATAGAGAACCCTGGTGTAGAGGTTTCTATTAAAACCAGCGTAAGGTGAGAGCCATAGACAAGCCATGTCCAGCAGATGTTCTTTTGATTCCAGCTCTCCAGTGTTCATGCTCTCTCTACCACTATTTACTGCTTCTTATTTCTTCTATTGCCCGTGGTAGGGGACAGTGTTATTTATCACTCCCCATTGCTCATGTGTTGGAAGTATTGACCATCTGGTGTAACAGTGTGGAAGTATCATGTATCTATGGATGGGGAACCAGAGGGGATCCTGGTGAAATATATTTAGTACCATCCTAAACAATAACCCTAACCCTAGCCTTCACCTCTGTGACCAGGCCTTCACCTCTAGGCTAACCCTAGCCTTCACCTCTAGGCTAACCCTAGCCTTCACCTCCAGGCTAACCCTAGCCTTCACCTCCAGGCTAACCCTAGCCTTCACCTCTAGGCTAACCCTAGCCTTCACCTCTAGGCTAACCCTAGCCTTCACCTCTAGGCTAACCCTAGCCTTCACCTCTAGGCTAACCCTAGCCTTCACCTCCAGGCTAACCCTAGCCTTCACCTCTAGGCTAACCCTAGCCTTCACCTCTAGGCTAACCCTAGCCTTCACCTCTAGGCTGACCCTAGCCTTCACCTCTGTGACCAGGCCTTCACCTCTAGGCTAACCCTAGCCTTCACCTCTAGGCTAACCCTAGCCTTCACCTCTAGGCTAACCCTAGCCTTCACCTCTAGGCTAACCCTAGCCTTCACCTCTAGGCTAACCCTAGCCTTCACCTCTAGGCTAACCCTAGCCTTCACCTCTGTGCCCAGTCCTTCACCTCTAGGCTAACCCTAGCCTTCACCTCTAGGCTAACCCTATCCTTCACCTCTGTGACCAGGCCCTCTCATATTTAAGGTAACTGCATCCTTTGATAAAGTATATTCCAATGAGCGCAAAATCCGAGAAGCAAGCTGGCCAAAAGTAGTGCACTATATATGGAAAAGTGTGCTTTATGGATGCACACAAGCCCCCAGAGTTTGGCCACAGCTTGCCAAAAGTAGTGCACTACTATGTAGGAAATAGGGTACCATTTGGCACTTGGGACTCACCCGTAGGCGAAGAAGTCGTTGAACTCTCGGCAGAGCTTGTGGGCCAGCTCTCTCTTCCCACAAGCCTGGGGCCCAGTCAACACCAGCATGGGGTAGGGAGAGTCAAGACTGGGCAGGGTGCTGGGACACACGCACACAGCAACACATGGATGACACAGTACACCATTTAGAGAGAGGGAGAGCACAAGGATAAAGAGTCTAGGAGGTACTTTACCATTGTTCAGGACAACAAACCAATCAGAAAAATCAGATTTCTCTAGGCCAGGGGATAGGTCAGTTTCTATGATGTATAAATAGGGCATAAATGTCAGAAAAGCTAAGTTTCTTCATTTTTAAAGATTGCGAGCACAAGTTAATTTAGTATGTGAGCTTTATTTAGAATATTCATCGTATCGACTTCTGATTGGCTGAAAGTCGTGTTCTAAGGAGGGTAGTCCAGTCAGGTTAGTTGGCGGATCGTGCTGTTTTTACCTATCGTAGATGACCTGGGGCTGCATCAGCTGGTATACCATGTGACTCATGTGTTCCCTGGCTGCCACCACCTCCAGAGGAGGGTCGTACTTGTTCACAGCAGACACCTGGAGAACACAGGGGGAGACGTTCATATGTCACAATGTTCACAGCAGACACCTGGAGAACACAGGGGGAGACGTTCATATGTAACAATGTTCACAGCAGACACCTGGAGAACACAGGGGGAGACGTTCATATGTAACAATGTTCACAGCAGACACCTGGAGAACACAGGGGGAGACGTTCATATGTAACAATGTTCACAGCAGACACCTGGAGAACACAGGGGAGACGTTCATATGTAACAATGTTCACAGCAGACACCTGGAGAACACAGGGGGAGACGTTCATATGTCACAATGTTCACAGCAGACACCTGGAGAACACAGGGGTTCATATGTAACAATGTTCACAGCAGACACCTGGAGAACACAGGGGGAGACGTTCATATGTAACAATGTTCACAGCAGACACCTGGAGAACACAGGGGGAGACGTTCAATGTTCACAGCAGACATGTCATAACAATGTTCACAGCAGACACCTGGAGAACACAGGGGAGACGTTCATATGTCACAATGTTCACAGCAGACACCTGGAGAACACAGGGGGAGACGTTCATATGTCACAATGTTCACAGCAGACACCTGGAGAACACAGGGGGAGACGTTCATATGTCACAATGTTCACAGCAGACACCTGGAGAACACAGGGGGAGACGTTCATATGTCACAATGTTCACAGCAGACACCTGGAGAACACAGGGGGAGACGTTCATATGTCACAATGTTCACAGCAGACACCTGGAGAACACAGGGGGAGACGTTCATATGTAACAATGTTCACAGCAGACACCTGGAGAACACAGGGGGAGACGTTCATATGTAACAATGTTCACAGCAGACACCTGGAGAACACAGGGGGAGACGTTCATATGTCACAATGTTCACAGCAGACACCTGGAGAACACAGGGGGAGAACACAATGTTCACAGCAGACACCTGGAGAACACAGGGGGAGACGTTCATATGTAACAATGTTCACAGCAGACACCTGGAGAACACAGGGGGAGACGTTCATATGTCACAATGTTCACAGCAGACACCTGGAGAACACAGGGGGAGACGTTCATATGTCACAATGTTCACAGCAGACACCTGGAGAACACAGGGGGAGACGTTCATATGTAACAATGTTCACAGCAGACACCTGGAGAACACAGGGGGAGACGTTCATATGTCACAATGTTCACAGCAGACACCTGGAGAACACAGGGGGAGACGTTCATATGTAACAATGTTCACAGCAGACACCTGGAGAACACAGGGGGAGACGTTCATATGTAACAATGTTCACAGCAGACACCTGTTCACAATGCAGAGACACCTGGAGAACACAGGGGGAGACGTTCATATGTAACAATGTTCACAGCAGACACCTGGAGAACACAGGGGGAGACGTTCATATGTAACAATGTTCACAGCAGACACCTGGAGAACACAGGGGGAGACGTTCATATGTCACAATGTTCACAGCAGACACCTGGAGAACACAGGGGGAGACGTTCATATGTAACAATGTTCACAGCAGACACCTGGAGAACACAGGGGGAGACGTTCATATGTAACAATGTTCACAGCAGACACCTGGAGAACACAGGGGGAGACGTTCATATGTAACAATGTTCACAGCAGACACCTGGAGAACACAGGGGGAGACGTTCATATGTCACAATGTTCACAGCAGACACCTGGAGAACACAGGGGGAGACGTTCATATGTCACAATGTTCACAGCAGACACCTGGAGAACACAGGGGGAGACGTTCATATGTCACAATGTTCACAGCAGACACCTGGAGAACACAGGGGGAGACGTTCATATGTAACAATGTTCACAGCAGACACCTGAGAACACAGGGGGAGACGTTCATATGTCACAATGTTCACAGCAGACACCTGGAGAACACAGGGGGAGACGTTCATATGTCACAATGTTCACAGCAGACACCTGGAGAACACAGGGGGAGATGTTCATATGTAACAATGTTCACAGCAGACACCTGGAGAACACAGGGGGAGACGTTCATATGTCACAATGTTCACAGCAGACACCTGGAGAACACAGGGGGAGAAATGCAGGAGAAATGTTATCTTTTCCATCTACGCCCAGCAGATTTTGGACCTACTGTAGGCTAGTATCAATTGTGGTCTACTAACTAGCTGGCTGGCCAGCGCCAGAATACTAGCCAGCCGGCTGGCCAGCGCCAGAATACTAGCCAGCCGGCTGGCCAGCGCCAGTCTACTGGCCTGGCTGGCCAGTGACAGTCTACTAGCCATCTCATACATCCAACCTGCCTTCTCCTCTACTGTGACTTTCTCCTGGTCCAGGCCAGTCAGGTGTTGGAGGAGGAAGATCACTGCCAGTCTGTAGTCCAGTTGCTCCTGGGGTTGAAACAACAGTGAAAGAAGCAGCATGGACATGTCTATTGTCAGTACAGAGGAAGCAGACAGCATTAGGGAGCTAACTTGTTAGTTAGGGATGTGTTCTGGGTGTAGGTGCAGTGCAGCTACCTGGACTAGGTTTCTCTGCAGATTCAGCTCCCGGAGCAGGCACAGGTCATGGATGTGTGTAGCCTCCTTGATTTCACTGATCTGAGAACAATATATCATACAGAAAAAAGATCAGATGCTTGGATCAAGAATAAATCCTTTAAAAACTATTAAAACTAAATGTAATACCACAGCCAATCTATCAGTTGATTCAGTGGAATAGCTTTATCACTCAGCTCCTGGTATACAGTCGCTAGGTGGTTTAGTGATACTGGCCATTGGTACCATGCAGACAGTGGCAGAGACAAGAGCAGGACATTAAGGAATGGACTGTGTCTCACCAGGTTACTCTCCAGTTTGAGAAGAGAGCAGGACATTAAGGAATGGACTGTGTCTCACCAGGTTACTCTCCAGTTTGACAGGAGAGCAGGACATTAAGGAATGGACTGTGTCTCACCAGGTTTCTCTCCAGTTTGAGAAGAGAGCAGGACATTAAGGAATGGACTGTGTCTCACCAGGTTCCTCTCCAGTTTGAGAAGAGAGCAGGACATTAAGGAATGGACTGTGTCTCACCAGGTTCCTCTCCAGTTTGAGAAGAGAGCAGGACATTAAGGAATGGACTGTGTCTCCCCATCCCCAGGTTACTCTCCAGTTTGAGAAGAGAGCAGGACATTAAGGACTGGACTGTGTCTCACCAGGTTCCTCTCCAGTTTGAGAAGAGAGCAGGACATTAAGGAATGGACTCCCCATTTACAAGTCCATGCTAGGTAAAGCCCCGCCTTATCTCAGTTCACTGGTCACGATGGCAACACCCATCCGTAGCACGCGCTCCAGCAGGTGTATCTCACTGATCATCCCTAAAGCCAACACCTCATTTGGCCGTCGTTCCAGTACTCTGCTGCCTGTGACTGGAGAGCAGGACATTAAGGAATGAGACTTTTATCTCCCTCACCAACTTCAAACATCAGTTTCCGAGCAGCTAACATCGCTGCAGCTGTACTAGTCTATAGGTTAGCTCTCCTTTTTCACCTAGAGCATTCCCATTGTTTTTATGGACTGTTTTTATTTATTTACTTTTCTGCTCTTTTTGACATGCCCATCTGATCATTTAGCAGGCCCATCTGCACATTTGATCACTCACAGTGTTAATCTGCAAAATTGTATTACCTACCTCCTCATGCCTTTTGCACACATTGATATAGACTGCCCATTTTTTTCTACTGTGTTATTGAATTCTAATTGTTCACTCCATGTGTAACTCTGTGTTGTCTGTTCACACTGCTATGCTTTATCTTGGCCAGGTCGCAGTTGCAAATGAGAACTTGTTCTCAACTAGCCTACCTGGTTAAATAAAGGTGAAATAAAATAAAAAAAATAAAAAAATCCCCAGGTTACTCTCCAGTTTGAGAAGAGAGCAGGACATTAAGGACTGGACTGTGTCTCACCAGGTTACTCTCCAGTTTGAGAAGAGAGCAGGACATTAAGGACTGGACTGTGTCTCACCAGGTTACTCTCCAGTTTGAGAAGAGAGCAGGACATTAAGGAATGGACTGTGTCTCACCAGGTTCCTCTCCAGTTTGAGAAGAGAGCAGGACATTAAGGAATGGACTGTGTCTCACCAGGTTCCTCTCCAGTTTGACAGGAGAGCAGGACATTAAGGACTGGACTGTGTCTCACCAGGTTACTCTCCAGTTTGAGAAGAGAGCAGGACATTAAGGACTGGACTGTGTCTCACCAGGGTACTCTCCAGTTTGAGAAGAGAGCAGGACATTAAGGAATGGACTGTGTCTCACCAGGGTACTCTCCAGTTTGAGAAGAGAGCAGGACATTAAGGACTGGACTGTGTCTCACCAGGTTTCTCTCCAGTTTGACAGGAGAGCAGGACATTAAGGACTGGACTGTGTCTCCCCAGGTTACTCTCCAGTTTGACAGGAGAGCAGGACATTAAGGAATGGACTGTGTCTCCCCAGGTTACTCTCCAGTTTAACAGGAGAGCAGGACATTAATGAATGGACTGTGTCTCACCAGGTTCCTCTCCAGTTTGACAGGAGAGCAGGACATTAAGGAATTAGGGAGGGTAACCAAGGTTGACAAGAGAGCAGGACATTAAGGAATGGACTGTGTCTCACCAGGTTCCTCTCCAGTTTGACAGGAGAGCAGGACATTAAGGAATTAGGGAGGGTAACCAAGGTCGACAAGAGAGCAGGACATTAAGGACTGGACTGTGTCTCACCAGGTTTCTCTCCAGTTTGACAGGAGAGCAGGACATTAAGGAATTAGGGAGGGTAACCAAGGTCGACAAGAGAGCAGGACATTAAGGAATGGACTGTGTCTCACCAGGTTACTCTCCAGATTGATGGAGCCCAGCAGATGGAGATTCTGCAGGCCTGACAGACTGCTGATGCGGTTCAGAGACAGATCCAGGACCTGCAGGGTTCTCAGAGTCTCCACATTCTCTATCTTCTCAATCTGATTCCCCCTCTGGATAGAGAGGACGTGATACATGACAAACACTGGGAATATGAATACCGTGTGGACAAATACACACACATATTAATGAACTCATACAAGCTCACACACAACTCTCCCTCCTCCTACACAGCCTGTCATGACGTTGCCCTCTTTGGACACAGGGAGTACCACCTCCCTACCTCTGTACCATCTCTCTCTGTCTCCTACAACCAGGCTGCTGTGGTCAGAGAGGTCGTAAATTATTTTTTTGTTGAATTTTTACACCTTTTTCGCCCCAATTTCGTGGTATCCAATTGTTAGTAGCTACTATCTTGTCTCATCGCTACAACTTCCGTACGGGCTCGGGAGAGACGATGGTTGAAAGTCATGCGTCCTCCGATACACAACCCAACCAAGCCGCACTGCTTCTGAACACAGCGCGCATCCAACCCGGAAGCCAGCCGCACCAATGTGTCGGAGGAAACACAGCGCACCTGGCAACCTTGGTTAGCGTACACTGCGCCCGGCCCGCCACAGGAGTCGCTGGTGCGCGATGAGACAAACCCTCCCTAACCTGGCCAAACCCTCCCTAACCTGGCCAAACCCTCCCTAACCTGGACGACGCTAGGCCAATTGTGCGTCGCCCCACGGACCTCCCGGTCGCGGCCGGTTACGACAGAGCCTGGGCGCGAACCCAGAGTCTCTGGTGGTACAGCTGGCGCTGCAGTACAGTGCACTTAACCACTGCGCCACCCGGGAGGCCGGTCGTAAATTCTGAGGGAAGATCCTGCCTCATGGCCAGACAGTATAGAGAGAGTGAGTTTTCATAGAGAGAACAAATGAATTTCTTCTTTCTCACAGAACTGGAGAACCAAACGACATTTATGTTCTGGAGAAGGTATAAAAGATCGGTGAAGAATCCAGCTACGACTGGTCCGTTTTGGACTGTTTAATGAAGGAAACTCCAATTCCCTAAAAAGTTTCACCAAGTCATTGGCACACTCCCAGGGGCACAGACAGGACCTGGCGTCATGAAACAGACTTTTTCTGTGTCCCAAATAAAACCTCCACCTGGGTTTTCTATCACCAGACCGAGCTTACCTCAATTACGAGATGGCTAAAGGTTGCAGACCAGCTTACCACGAGAGGGCCAAGGTTTGAGTAGAGACCTGAGTATGAGCTAAGGTTTGAGTAGATGGCTGAATCTTTTATCCATACCACGTGGTTAAACTCTTAGACTATCGATACCGACAGAATAACAACAAGTCTTTGATAATAATTACTAGTCTGCAGCTAGGAATTCGGTATCATTGAACGCGAAGACCGACAACTGCCGAAACATCCATCTATAACGACATGAATGAATGTCACTTTGAACTATCCATTCTAACCACGACAGAGAGAGGGCGGACAGACTCTCCAACAGAAACTAACTTTTCAACAGAGATCCCGATGAAACACTGAGCGTAAATATATATATTGATTGCAATTGTTCCCGAATGAGTGAGCGTTCATGTGCAAAGGATTAGCATTTCAATTGTTATACTATTCAACTTTGTAGTGTCTCCTCAGCTGACCCCCAACTCCCCTTTGTAGTGTCTCCTCAGCTGTACCCCCACTCCCCTTTGTAGTGTCTCCTCAGCTGACCCCCAACTCCCCTTTGTAGTGTCTCCTCAGCTGTACCCCCACTCCCCTTTGTAGTGTCTCCTCAGCTGACCCCCACTCCCCTTTGTAGTGTCTCCTCAGCTGTACCCCCCACTCCCCTTTGTAGTGTCTCCTCAGCTGTACCCCCACTCCCCTTTGTAGTGTCTCCTCAGCTGTACCCCCACTCCCCTTTGTAGTGTCTCCTCAGCTGTACCCCCACTCCCCTTTGTAGTGTCTCCTCAGCTGACCCCCACTCCCCTTTGTAGTGTCTCCTCAGCTGACCCCCACTCCCCTTTGTAGTGTCTCCTCAGCTGACCCCCACTCCCCTTTGTAGTGTCTCCTCAGCTGTACCCCCACTCCCCTTTGTAGTGTCTCCTCAGCTGTACCCCCACTCCCCTTTGTAGTGTCTCCTCAGCTGACCCCCACTCCCCTTTGTAGTGTCTCCTCAGCTGACCCCCACTCCCCTTTGTAGTGTCTCCTCAGCTGTACCCCCACTCCCCTTTGTAGTGTCTCCTCAGCTGTACCCCCACTTCCCCTTTTGTCTAACAAGCCGCCATGCCAATTTATCCCACTAGGGCACATTCTCCTATCATTTCCTTGTAACCATATCTACTGTTTATTATGCATTTCTGTGAATTACTTAGTTAGTAAATAATTGATTTTAAGACAATTGATGTATGGATGACTCATAGTGAAGACTGGGTTTGTGCAGATAACCAACACTTTACGACGTTTGGAATGAGACTAACGTGAGGTAAATAATATTGAATTAATTAGAAGACTAATTGATATTAAAATATCTGAAAGTTATATTAGGAAAATGACAAGTTTGTAATCTGAATATTTTCCTTGGTGCCCCGACTTCCTAGTTACAGTGCCTTGCGAAAGTATTCGGCCCCCTTAAACTTTGCGACCTTTTGCCACATTTCAGGCTTCAAACATAAAGATATAAAACTGTATTTTTTTGTGAAGAATCAACAAGTGGGACACAATCATGAAGTGGAACGACATTTATTGGATATTTCAAACTTTTTTAACAAATCAAAAACTGAAAAATTGGGCATGCAAAATTATTCAGCCCCTTTACTTTCAGTGCAGCAAACTCTCTCCAGAAGTTCAGTGAGGATCTCTGAATGATCCAATGTTGACCTAAATGACTAATGATGATAAATACAATCCACCTGTGTGTAATCAAGTCTGCGTATAAATGCACCTGCACTGTGATAGTCTCAGAGGTCCGTTAAAAGCGCAGAGAGCATCATGAAGAACAAGGAACACACCAGGCAGGTCCGAGATACTGTTGTGAAGAAGTTTAAAGCCGGATTTGGATACAAAAAGATTTCCCAAGCTTTAAACATCCCAATGAGCACTGTGCAAGCGATAATATTGAAATGGAAGGAGTATCAGACCACTGCAAATCTACCAAGACCTGGCCGTCCCTCTAAACTTTCAGCTCATACAAGGAGAAAACTGATCAGAGATGCAGCCAAGAGGCCCATGATCGTTCTGGATGAACTGCAGAGATCTACAGCTGAGGTGCGAGACTCTGTCCATAGGACAACAATCAGTCGTATATTGCACAAATCTGGCCTTTATGGAAGAGTGGCAAGAAGAAAGCTATTTCTTAAAGATATCCATAAAAAGTGTTGTTTAAAGTTTGCCACAAGCCACCTGGGAGACACACCAAACATGTGGAAGAAGGTGCTCTGGTCAGATGAAACCAAAATTGAGCTTTTTGGCGGCAACAATGCAAAACGTTATGTTTGGCGTAAAAGCAACACAGCTCATCACCCTGAACACACCATCCCCACTGTCAAACATGGTGGTGGCAGAATCATGGTTTGGGCCTGCTTTTCTTCAGCAGGGAATTGATGGGAAGATGGATGGAGCCAAATACAGGACCATTCTGGAAGAAAACCTGATGGAGTCTGCAAAAGACCTGAGACTGGGACGGAGATTTGTCTTCCAACAAGACAATGATCCAAAACTTAAAGCAAAATCTACAATGGAATGGTTCAAAAATAAACATATCCAGGTGTTAGAATGGCCAAGTCAAAGTCCAGACCTGAATCCAATCGAGAATCTGTGGAAAGAACTGAAAACTGCTGTTCACAAATGCTCTCCATCCAACCTCATTGAGCTCGAGCTGTTTTGCAAGGAGGAATGGGAAAAAATGTAAGTCTCTCGATGTGCAAAACTGATACCCCAAGCGACTTACAGCTGTAATCGCAGAAAAAGGTGGCGCTACAAAGTATTAACTTAAGGGGGCTGAATAATTTTGCACGCCCAATTTTTCAGTTTTCGATTTGTTAAAAAAGTTTGAAACATCCAATAAATGTCGTTCCACTTCATGATTGTGTCCCACTTGTTGTTGATTCTTCACAAAAAAACACAGTTTTATATATTTATGTTTGAAGCCTGAAACGTGGCAAAAGGTCGCAAAGTTCAAGGGGGCCGAATACTTTCGCAAGGCACTGTAATTACAGTTACATGATTAATCTGTTTAATCACGTAATAATAATTACAGAGAGTTATTTGACAAATAAGTCTTCAGTTTTAATGATGCCAAAGACACGACAACACACACGCCCATGTCACACGCACACACAGACACATACTCACCCCACCCTCACTATCAAAGTTAACATTGAGTGTTCCCTTCCCCATCTGTAAGGAGTATAAAACTTCTCCCTGAGATGTGTGTATGATTGACAGGCCAGCTCCAACGGTCTGGGTTGACAGGTGAGGAGTGACAGGTGAACAGCTGGCCAGACACTGATGTGGACATGCCAAAAGCACTACAGACCAGCCCTCCTCTCCTCTAGAACCCACAATCCCTCCTGCTCTGTAACGACCCATGCCCACCCCACCTTCCCCCTGCGTGGGCTGTCATTCAGGATCCAGCCCCCACGGCCACCATGTCCTGCCCTCCTCCACTAGCCTTCCTGGCAGAGGGCTGCCGACAGCGGGGGACGGTGACCGCGCGGAGCCCTGGAAGCTCTCGAGGCCACGGTGTGATGGGCTGAGAGAGGAGGCTGGCTGACAGGTAGCACGCTGTTAGGGAGCGGGGCTGGGCAGGAGAGGGCCGAAAGGGAAGGGGGAGGGGAGATGGAGACAGCGGCTGGTTCCCTGGTTGACAGGGATGCTATGGAGGGGTGAGGGAATAAGTGAGGAGAGGAGGGGGGGGGTTGAACAGGGTCGAGGCTTGCTCACACTGCCGGCAGCTGGTCCCAGAGGGGAGGGTGGAAGCGGACAGGGGACATGGCTACATCGTGCTGACGATGAGGAATCACTTTGATAAAGGACACCAGCATCCATCAGAGAGGGAGAGGGAAGGGTCTGGAGGCCCGCTGGCACAGCCATATGGTGGCTCTCACACTGGAGCCCATGTCTGTGTGTCTTTGAAAAGCTGAAGCTCAATTATGTCTGTGGTTTAAATATGAGACAGGAGAGAGGGGGTAGGGGAGAGTTAAAAATACACCACCTGCTGTCATCATGTTTGAAGAGAAATTAGTGCTCAAATATTGTGTGTAGCATAACTGGCACCATACTGGGGGGGATAACCTTTTAGAAAAGCCATGACGTAATGGAAGAATGTAGACACCAGGAAGGGACATCAAGGTGAAAACAGAAAACAACTGATTCACAGGAAAACACTTGTGTCCCAGTCGGTAGACCATATTAAATCAACCACAAGACCAACCACTAACCACAGTACTGATGAGCTTAGAGAACTGCGTCTATACAACCGGATGGGCATATTCATATATGAGCATAACGCATGGTAAAATATTATCTTTAAGAATCAAATTATTCAACAAACACACACGCAGTGTAATTATTCATGTAACATCTCCATATATAAACACACATGAAAAGTGTTAGAAATGGAATAATTCAAGATGCGGGTGGATGAGTTAGGACCAACCAGACAGAGGTCTTTGATTGGCAGGTTGTCCAGGCCACTGATACAGGAGATCTTGTTGTGTGCCAGGCTGAGGTGTGTGAGGCTGGCACAATGCAGCAGACCACCGATCTCACTGAAACAGTTGTCTATCCAGAACGGGCACACGTTAAGAATGGTATACAATGAAGAAGTAGTCTAGATAAGAACTCAACATGTATGTGTGTCTGTGTAAATAAGGATACAGTCCAGATTCAGTTTACTCAAAGACGAGTAGGCTGACAAATGTGTCATCACTGACATCTGGTTATGGGAAAAGTTAACCTCCTGCGGAATACAACAAACGTGAATAATGAATCAAGTGGACCAATCTTTAAATGCTTTTTGCAATGAAGACATATGAAAATAAACAACCAAATGGATGTATAGTATGATACATTCTACTAGTACTGTATAACTCACTGATAAACAATACGAAGAAGTCAACCCTGGTAAGTTCCTTGTCATTCCAGGGTAGGTAATACTTAATAAGCATATGGAAGGACACTACAGTATAAATGGTCTATGATGATTGGAACCCATCTTCTGGGACTAAAGGCTGCAAGAAACCCCAAGCCACAAATCAAGCGTTGTCTTATCCTGTCTGCTGAAGGTCCCACCTTGAGGTTCTTGGGTGGCTGGAATCCAAAGAAGTCTGTGAGTTGGTTGTGGGAGGCATCCAGGATGATGAGATACGGCATGTGGCTGACACAGGATAAATCTACCAGTCAACATACATTAGGTGAGTCAGGAGAGTCGGGCGAGCAGAGGGGGAGACATGGCAACACCTGACACACAACTGTTATTATTCAAACCAGAAGCCTAGACGTTACAAGGGCACCGATGAGAAATGAACCATTGTTTAATTCATTAGGCTAATCAAGCTACATTTTCTATATCAGTAATTAGAATCATAACAAGGCGTACAGTGCATTTGTTAATATGAGACACACACACACCTTTTATTTTGTTGTAAGGAAGTTCTAGCTTTTGAAGGTGGACGTAATTGCAAAGGATGGAGACATTATTCAGATTTCGACCCTGGATGGAGACATATTCCGAAATTGAATTCCACATGACATAGAAAACAAAACAAGTTAAGAAATGCAACAGAAATGGAACGTAAACAGATTTGTTAGATACTCTTCCGTGAAAAGTCTGATGGTAAACAGTTACTCATGTAAAGCATATTATCAGTGATTAATGGGGTTACACTATCAACCTGAAGTGTGTGTGTGTGTGTTGTGTGTGTTCTTACGGGCGCAGAGAGGAACTGGTAGACATGCTCTAGTCCTGTGGCAGAGTGTCCCAGGTTGGATAAACAGCTGGAAACTTCCTCTTCAGTCAACACACCATCGTGTTTCTGTATGAGACATAGCTACATCAAAACATGTTGCAGTACACAATAGAACAAGTCATGCACTGTCAATGCATTGTTTTTATGCACCAAACTTCTGTTATTATGAAACTCCCGAGTAGAAAGAGAGAGAAAGAGAGAAGTTGCTTGCATTCTGAAAGTAATTAACAGAAACAGCGTGTTACTCACCAAGCCTCATGGCCCATCTGACTAAAGCAGTTAGCATCTTTATGAATTTAGCTGTTACCCCAAGCTTCCTCCCTTACCTCCATTGTCTTCTCCTCCTTCTCTTCCTCGGAGGTTGAAAACGTGTCTGCACACGGCTGATGAACCGCAGCAGGAAATGGTTGCGCATCAGTGGTCTCCTGTGTCACTGACTCATGAGGGTAGCAAGTTGGTGACCCAGAGGAATACTGGGGCGATGTTTGCTTCCCGATATCTTGCAAATTGGAAATGGTCGAAGTAGAATACATTTTGGATGAAATTGTTTGGCATGAGAATACTTTGGGGATATTTTCACTGACTAATTAGCCTAGGTAGGCAGCTATTTTGAAAGTTGGCTCAGCTGGAGCAGATAGCGTTCTCTGTTGCTTAGTAACGAAGACGAAGCGTCAGTAGGTGAATTGAACTGTGGGAGATGTCGTTTTTTATTAATTTACTTCCCAACAGTTCATAAAACCTTTCAAACCCTGGTTCCCAGGTTCCACCGTCTGGAAAAGGTTATATATTCATGCATTTTCATTTTAGAAATTTTACAAATATTAGCCATTAAATCTTCTACTAACTTTACACTAATCACCATGTTGAAACCTCAATCATGCTCACCAAAATGCAGAAAACACCTTGACATGCTAGATTTCAAGTAGTGTGCTTTGTGCTTCAGACATCTTTCAACAAGTCTTGATCATTCTATAGAAAAGCCTTCTTCTGACGTCCCATCAGATCTGGCAGCTGAGCTCAATTCTTGACAGTGTATATTTTGGATCAGTCTATGTAAAATGACATCATCGGACAAAGTCAATTTGTGTCATTGTGAAAAGACTGAATTATACGGTGCAACAGCGCATAGACAGACCATGTTGTTTGGGTAGTGTTTCATTCTGTATGGCATTCGTCAATTCCTCTGTGTCAATGGAAGAAACTAGTCCCTTGACCACACAAGGTAGGAAACTGGCTCTTTTCATTGTACAAAAACACACAAACTGCTCATATACACAGGGGAATTTTGAGGTTTTATTTCAGCAAGATCAGTGTACACAATGGCAGGTCATATTTCTTTAGTTGAGTGAAGGATTGATAGTCAAAGCGTTGGTCTGAAAAGGGACGTTTAACAGACAATGGAGAAAGGATCAAATACATCCTTAAATCACAACGGGACTCATTAACCTCCATTCTTATCAGATGGTTGTGAAAAAACTGATGACATGAAACCACTCTCATATTACACACTGTAGATGTGCAAAACGACATGTCTTAGTAAACAAACAAATAAAGCAAAGCGTAAAAAACAAGTGAAATATATTTGTAGATCTTTACAATGAGTTGCCCCATTATTTAAAATGTGGGTAAAGGGGTCCGATATACCGGATCATTTCAATCCAGATGGAGTGTTCCCTTGTTCCCAAATCAGCAGGAAAAAAACTCATCAGTTGTGCAGAGTACTGCAAGCTAGAGACCTCCATAGTGTGTGTGTGTAATATAGTACGTGTTTAGTGTGTGTGTGTACGTCTTGAGTGTGCTGAGTAAAACAAATGCTGTTCCTATGGCACGAAGCAATCCCTCCGGCAACCACAAGGCTCATATTGATCCCAGCCTACATGTCATTATGATGGATGGTTCCGCTGGGTTCTGGTGAGCAGCACTGCCACAACTCTCCCCTGTTCTCTTTCCTCCCTCCCCCGCTCTTGTTAAGTACTTTTCCTCTGAGTTAATTAACTAAATATACTGAGGGGATGCAGGGGAAGGAATGATTTGTGACTCCTTGCAAGTGTATTCACTTTAGAATAGTTCTAGCAGAAGTTAACAGTTGTAGTGGTAGGAAGGGGAGTAGTGATTTGCAATTACATCCCTATTAAGTTCAAGACCTTGAGTGTTGGGACAAAATACACACTTAAATTGTACTGGATATATTGTCCCTCATCCCATAGCACACATGTACACCTCAACGCTGCAGCACAGTCAATGCATTTCAGGACAGTGGCAAATACCATAATCAGAATCGGCTATAGCTACATTATATCCAATCTACATTATTCTAAAAGTGAGAGAAAAATAGAGTGAACCACAGCTGAGGTGAGGAACCAATTCCTTTCTTTGTCCTTGGGGAAGAAGAATGGCCACAAAATGGCCACAAGCAGGGGGAGAGAAGTGATAATCTAGACAGTCTAATCTGGCATCTGGTATTGCAGACACAGTCAGCGGGCCCACGAGGGAGAGCTGGAGGTAGAGCTGTAATTGAGAGCAGCAGTTAGATGTAATGAGACAATGAGATGAGAAAGGCCCCAAAGCCAGACTCTCAGAAAATTCCCCCATTCTCCACAGGTGAGACTAGGGCCGACCACATATGGGATGATTGAAGGGAGTCATTTTTTAAGTTGGAGTGTGTGTGTGTGTTGTGTGTTGTGTGTTGTGTGTGTGTGTGTGTGTGTGTGTGTGTGTGTGTGTGTGTGTGATTTATTGAGGAACTGGCTGCATTCTTGCCAGTGAATAAACAGATGAGTTACAACAACAGATACATATTGGTAACTAAGTTCAACCCTTAAATCAGTAACTAATTAATGTACAGCCTACCAGCATTATCTCAACCCCCAAAACATATTACATGGTTATTTACGGTCTGCCATGGGATCTAATCAAGACTCAGTTAGGACTTTTACAAACCCAGTTCAACACCAGTCCCTGTGGAGGTGCTGACCAGTCCCTCAGACGGTTAGCTGACACTGCTAGGTCAGCTCTCAAATACTAGCTTTAATCTAAACCCTTTATCCAGACAGGAGGTTGAGAAACACTGGACAGTAATACAAACAGACCATTGCCAACAACAGCCTCCCAATGTCCCCCCTCTCAAACAGTAGTGATCTTCTTGTCCTTGGTGGCCTGCTTGAAGGCTGCCTGCTCGCAGATGATCTCCTTGAGGCGCTGCAGCCGGACGTTCTGCGTGCTCAGGTCTCCCACGCCCGTCTGGCTCCTCTGCAGCAGGCTGAGGGCGTGGATGTACTCCAGCTCGGTGTAGCGAACGCCCTGGTCCACCACCAGGTTGAGCAGCTCATCTGCAGCGTTGTACAGCATCTCATAGTACTGCCTAAACAGGGGAGGAGATGACTTCATTGTTCAATGCCCATGAGAATGTTCTGTGTTATCCCAATCCCTCTAAAAGACAGAGGTCAGAGAGGTCAGAGCAAAGGGGAGGGGTGGAGAGGGAAGGGGGAGAGGAGATGGTGGTTAGGGGGTTAGAGGGAGGAAGGAAGGAAGGAGATGGGGGACAGGAGAGGTCAGTAACCAGTAGTAGAGATGAGTAGAGAAAAAGGAAGGAATCAACACTATGATGTTGTTGATCTGGTACTACTGTACCATACTGCCTCACATAACACTATGATGTTGATCTGGTACTACTGTACCATACTGCCTCACATAACACTATGATGTTGATCTAGTACTACTGTACCATACTGCCTCACATAACACTATGATGTTGATCTGGTACTACTGTACCATACTGCCTCACATAACACTATGATGTTGATCTAGTACTACTGTACCATACTGCCTCACATAACACTATGATGTTGATCTAGTACTACTGTACCATACTGCCTCACATAACACTATGATGTTGTTGATCTGGTACTACTGTACCATACTGCCTCACATAACACTATGATGTTGATCTGGTACTACTGTACCATACTGCCTCACATAACACTATGATGTTGTTGATCTGGCCTCACATAACACTATGATGTTGTTGATACTACTGTACCATACTGCCTCACATAACACTATGATGTTGATCTGGTACTACTGTACCATACTGCCTCACATAACACTATGATGTTGATCTAGTACTACTGTACCATACTGCCTCACATAACACTATGATGTTGATCTAGTACTACTGTACCATACTGCCTCACATAACACTATGATGTTGATCTAGTACTACTGTACCATACTGCCTCACATAACACTATGATGTTGATCTGGTACTACTGTACCATACTGCCTCACATAACACTATGATGTTGATCTAGTACTACTGTACCATACTGCCTCACATAACACTATGATGTTGATCTGGTACTACTGTACCATACTGCCTCACATAACACTATGATGTTGATCTAGTACTACTGTACCATACTGCCTCACATAACACTATGATGTTGATCTAGTACTACTGTACCATACTGCCTCACATAACACTATGATGTTGTTGATCTGGTACTACTGTACCATACTGCCTCACATAACACTATGATGTTGATCTATGATGTTGATCTGGTACTACTGTACCATACTGCCTCACATAACACTATGATGTTGTTGATCTGGTACTACTGTACCATACTGCCTCACATAACACTATGATGTTGATCTAGTACTACTGTACCATACTGCCTCACATAACACTATGATGTTGATCTAGTACTACTGTACCATACTGCCTCACATAACACTATGATGTTGATCTGGTACTACTGTACCATACTGCCTCACATAACACTATGATGTTGATCTAGTACTACTGTACCATACTGCCTCACATAACACTATGATGTTGATCTGGTACTACTGTACCATACTGCCTCACATAACACTATGATGTTGATCTAGTACTACTGTACCATACTGCCTCACATAACACTATGATGTTGATCTAGTACTACTGTACCATACTGCCTCACATAACACTATGATGTTGATCTGGTACTACTGTACCATACTGCCTCACATAACACTATGACGTTGTTGATCTAGTACTACTGTACCATACTGCCTCACATAACACTATGATGTTGTTGATCTAGTACTACTGTACCATACTGCCTCACATAACACTATGATGTTGATCTGGTACTACTGTACCATACTGCCTCACATAACACTATGATGTTGATCTAGTACTACTGTACCATACTGCCTCACATAACACTATGATGTTGTTGATCTGGTACTACTGTACCATACTGCCTCACATAACACTATGATGTTGATCTAGTACTACTGTACCATACTGCCTCACATAACACTATGATGTTGATCTGGTACTACTGTACCATACTGCCTCACATAACACTATGATGTTGATCTGGTACTACTGTACCATACTGCCTCACATAACACTATGATGTTGATCTAGTACTACTGTACCATACTGCCTCACATAACACTATGATGTTGATCTAGTACTACTGTACCATACTGCCTCACATAACACTATGATGTTGTTGATCTAGTACTACTGTACCATACTGCCTCACATAACACTATGATGTTGATCTGGTACTACTGTACCATACTGCCTCACATAACACTATGATGTTGATCTAGTACTACTGTACCATACTGCCTCACATAACACTATGATGTTGATCTAGTACTACTGTACCATACTGCCTCACATAACACTATGATGTTGATCTAGTACTACTGTACCATACTGCCTCACATAACACTATGATGTTGATCTAGTACTACTGTACCATACTGCCTCACATAACACTATGATGTTGATCTGGTACTACTGTACCATACTGCCTCACATAACACTATGATGTTGATCTGGTACTACTGTACCATACTGCCTCACATAACACTATGATGTTGATCTAGTACTACTGTACCATACTGCCTCACATAACACTATGATGTTGATCTGGTACTACTGTACCATACTGCCTCACATAACACTATGATGTTGATCTGGTACTACTGTACCATACTGCCTCACATAACACTATGATGTTGATCTAGTACTACTGTACCATACTGCCTCACATAACACTATGATGTTGTTGATCTGATACTACTGTACCATACTGCCTCACATAACACTATGATGTTGTTGATCTAGTACTACTGTACCATACTGCCTCACATAACACTATGATGTTGATCTAGTACTACTGTACCATACTGCCTCACATAACACTATGATGTCTGATTTAGACTACTGTATCATACTGCACTAGACACTGATGTTGAATCTGGTAACTGACATTTTAATGGCACTATGATGTTGCTCTGCATCTGTCCTACTGCCTCACTAGACACTATAGTGCTGCTTTTGTACCATACTGCCTCACATAACACTTTGATGAGATCTAGTAAACTGTACCATATTGCCTCACATAACACTATGATGTTCTGATCTGGTTTACTGTACCATACTGCCTCACATAACATATGAGTTTGTCTCTGTGAATGGTTTGTCCTCTGATCAAATCACATAACACTATGATGTTGATCTAGTACTACTGTACCATACTGCCTCTGTTTTAACACTATGATGTTTTTGATCTATATATTTTACCTCTTGGGGATGTTATTGATCTAGTACTAAACATACTGTAAATAACACTGATGCGTTGATCACACAGCTGTACCATTTCAATGAAACATGATGTTGAGCCCCAAAATTGCCCTACTAGTACCATACTGCCTCACATAACAAGTGGATGGTTGCAAACTAGTACTACTATTACCATACTGCCTCACATAACACATGATGATGCTTGTTCTACTGTCCCATACTGAAACATAACATCTGATCTGTTGATCTGACAAGTACTAATGTACCATACTGCCTCACATAACATAAAACTGTGTTGATCTAGTACTACTGTACCATACTGCCTCACATAACACTATGACCATTTTGAGGTACTAGCATTTTTCCATCACATAACATTGAAAAATCAGAAACTTTCTGTCCAAAAATGATAACACAGAAAAATTAATAACACATGTTTTGTACTACTGTACCTAGGTTAGACTACTGCAATGCTGTTGATCTTTACTACGTACCATACTGCCTATAACACTATGATGGATAAAGCACTCAAATAAACTATGATGTTAGTGCTAAATATGGCTACTACTGTACCATACTGCCTCACTAACACTAAAAATTTGATCATATTATCCAGTGCTAGCCTCACTAACACTGGCTTCCTGTACCAGGTTTTACTGCTAACCTCACATAACACTATGGGCTTGCTACTACCATACTGCCTCACATCTGATTCTGGTACTACTGCCTCACATAACATACGTACTACGCATACGCCTCACATCACATAGTACTACTGTACCACTATGATGTCCCTGATTTCTAAGCAAACAGCTGGAGGCAGTACCATACTGCCTCATCCTATAGAGCTGTCCATACTGCCTTTTTGATGTTGATCTGGTACTACATGTCAGAGACCAAACTCGCCTCACATAACACTATGATGTTGAGTCTAGTACTACTGTACCATAGCCTCACATAACACTATGATTGAGTGTGTCTGATCTGAGTGGTACTACTGTACCATACGGAAAGGCTCCTCAACATAACACTATGATGCTGTGATCTGTACTACTGTACCATACTGCCTCACATAACACTGATGGAGTTACTGTCTGCCTCATAACCCTATGATGTTGGGCTGAGTCACTGTACCATACTGCCTCACATAACACTATGATGTTGATCTGGTACTACTGTAACCATGGGTGGGTCACATAACATTCACTGTTGTGATCTGGTACTACTGTACCATACTGCCTCACATAACACTATGATGTTGTTGTACCATACGCCTCACATAACACTATGATGTTGTTGGAGTACTACTGTACCATACTGCCTCACATGTCACATGATGTTGATCTGGTACTACTGTACCATACTGCCTCACATAACACTATGGGGGCTGTACTACTGTTGCATAACAATGATGGATCTGGGGTTACTACTGTACCATACTGCCTCACATAACACTATGATGTTGCCACAGTGTGATCTCCTGTACCATACTGCCTCACATAACACTATGATGATTATACTGTACCATAGTAGTTTACTGTACCATACATGGGGGCCTCACATAACACTATGATGTTTATCTGGTACTACTGTACCATACTGCCTCACATAACACTATGTCCTGTGTGATCTAGTGTAACACTATGATGTTGATCTACTACCATACCTCACATAACACTATTTGTTCTTTCTCTACTCTGGAGGACCTGAGCCCTACATGCCCCAGGACTACCTATGATGTTGATCTCACATGATGACACTATGATGTTGCTGTCCCCAGTCCACTGTACCATACTGCCTCACATAACACTATGATGTTGATCTAGTACTACTGTACCATACTGCCTCACATAACACTGATGATGTTTGATCTAGTACTACTGTACCATACTGCCTCTCCATAACACTATGATGTTGATCTACTATTATTCAACCATGCTGCCTCACATGAACATTTGAACATGTTGATCTAGTACTACTGTACCATACTGCCTCACATAACACTGTTATCTAGTACTACTGTACCATACTGCCTCACATAACACTATGATGAGTTGATCTGTACTACTGTACCATACTGCCTCACATAACACTATTCTGTTGTTGATCTCGGAGTACTACTGTACCATACTGCCTCACATAACACATGATGCTGATCTAGTACTACTGTACCCATTCCACACTATGATGTTGACTGCTGCTACCTCCAGTTTAACAACTGTTCTATACTATTAATGATCTGGTACTACCATACTGCCTCACATAACACTATGAACATCTTGATCTGTACTACTGTACCATAATCTCTACCCGGCACCCATAACACTATGATGTTGATCTGGCCACCCCACATAGCCCGGTTCCTACCTAGGTTTCACATAACACTAGGTTGTGGCCTTTCTGGTACTACTTTACCATACCACCATAACTTTTACACTATGCATTGTTTGTTGATCTGGGGTTACTGTACCATACTGCCTCACATAACACTATGATGAGATATCAGCTACTGTACATAACACTATGATGTTGCTATACCATAACATAACACTATTGATTTGATTTGTACTACTGTACCATACTGCCTCACATAACACTATGATGTTGATCTAGTACTACTGTACCATACTGCCTCACATAACACTATGATGTTGATCTAGTACTACTGTACCATACTGCCTCACATAACACTATGATGTTGATCTAGTACTACTGTACCATACTGCCTCACATAACACTATGATGTTGTTGATCTGGTACTACTGTACCATACTGCCTCACATAACACTATGATGTTGATCTGGTACTACTGTACCATACTGCCTCACATAACACTATGATGTTGATCTAGTACTACTGTACCATACTGCCTCACATAACACTATGATGTTGTTGATCTGGTACTACTGTACCATACTGCCTCACATAACACTATGATGTTGATCTAGTACTACTGTACCATACTGCCTCACATAACACTATGATGTTGATCTGGTACTACTGTACCATACTGCCTCACATAACACTATGATGTTGATCTGGTACTACTGTACCATACTGCCTCACATAACACTATGATGTTGATCTGATACTACTGTACCATACTGCCTCACATAACACTATGATGTTGATCTAGTACTACTGTACCATACTGCCTCACATAACACTATGATGTTGATCTGGTACTACTGTACCATACTGCCTCACATAACACTATGATGTTGATCTGGTACTACTGTACCATACTGCCTCACATAACACTATGATGTTGATCTAGTACTACTGTACCATACTGCCTCACATAACACTATGATGTTGATCTAGTACTACTGTACCATACTGCCTCACATAACACTATGATGTTGATCTGGTACTACTGTACCATACTGCCTCACATAACACTATGATGTTGATCTGGTACTACTGTACCATACTGCCTCACATAACACTATGATGTTGATCTAGTACTACTGTACCATACTGCCTCACATAACACTATGATGTTGATCTGGTACTACTGTACCATACTGCCTCACATAACACTATGATGTTGATCTGGTACTACTGTACCATACTGCCTCACATAACACTATGATGTTGTTGATCTAGTACTACTGTACCATACTGCCTCACATAACACTATGATGTTGATCTGGTACTACTGTACCATACTGCCTCACATAACACTATGATGTTGATCTAGTACTACTGTACCATACTGCCTCACATAACACTATGATGTTGATCTGGTACTACTGTACCATACTGCCTCACATAACACTATGATGTTGATCTGGTACTACTGTACCATACTGCCTCACATAACACTATGATGTTGTTGATCTAGTACTACTGTACCATACTGCCTCACATAACACTATGATGTTGATCTAGTACTACTGTACCATACTGCCTCACATAACACTATGATGTTGTTGATCTGGTACTACTGTACCATACTGCCTCACATAACACTATGATGTTGATCTGGTACTACTGTACCATACTGCCTCACATAACACTATGATGTTGTTGATCTGGTACTACTGTACCATACTGCCTCACATAACACTATGATGTTGATCTAGTACTACTGTACCATACTGCCTCACATAACACTATGATGTTGTTGATCTGGTACTACTGTACCATACTGCCTCACATAACACTATGATGTTGATCTGGTACTACTGTACCATACTGCCTCACATAACACTATGATGTTGATCTGGTACTACTGTACCATACTGCCTCACATAACACTATGATGTTGATCTAGTACTACTTACTGTACCATACTGCCTCACATAACACTGAGGTTGATCTAGTACTACTGTACCATACTGCCTCACATAACACGATGATGTTGTTGATCTGGTACTATTGTACCATACTGCCTCACATAACACTATGATGTTGATCTGGTACTACTGTACCATACTGCCTCACATAACACTGTGATGTTGATCTATTACTACTGTACTATACTGCCTCACATAACACTATGATGTTGATCTAGTACTACTGTACCATACTGCCTCACATAACACTATGATGTTGTTGATCTAGTACTACTGTACCATACTGCCTCACATAACACTATGATGTTGATCTAGTACTACTGTACCATACTGCCTCACATAACACTGATGATGTTGATCTATTACTACTGTACCATACTGCCTCACATAACACTATGATGTTGATCTAGTACTACTGTACCATACTGCCTCACATAACACTATGATGTTGTTGATCTGGTACTACTGTACCATACTGCCTCACATAACACTATGATGTTGATCTGGTACTACTGTACCATACTGCCTCACATAACACTATGATGTTGATCTGGTACTACTGTACCATACTGCCTCACATAACACTATGATGTTGATCTAGTACTACTGTACCATACTGCCTCACATAACACTATGATGTTGTTGATCTAGTACTACTGTACCATACTGCCTCACATAACACTATGATGTTGATCTAGTACTACTGTACCATACTGCCTCACATAACACTATGATGTTGATCTGGTACTACTGTACCATACTGCCTCACATAACACTATGATGTTGATCTGGTACTACTGTACCATACTGCCTCACATAACACTATGATGTTGATCTATTACTACTGTACCATACTGCCTCACATAACACTGATGTTGATCTAGTACTACTGTACCATACTGCCTCACATAACACTATGATGTTGATCTAGTACTACTGTACCATACTGCCTCACATAACACTATGATGTTGATCTAGTACTACTGTACCATACTGCCTCACATAACACTATGATGTTGATCTAGTACTACTGTACCATACTGCCTCACATAACACTATGATGTTGATCTAGTACTACTGTACCATACTGCCTCACATAACACTATGATGTTGATCTGGTACTACTGTACCATACTGCCTCACATAACACTATGATGTTGATCTGGTACTACTGTACCATACTGCCTCACATAACACTATGATGTTGTTGATCTGGTACTACTGTACCATACTGCCTCACATAACACTATGATGTTGATCTGGTACTACTGTACCATACTGCCTCACATAACACTATGATGTTGATCTGGTACTACTGTACCATACTGCCTCACATAACACTATGATGTTGATCTGGTACTACTGTACCATACTGCCTCACATAACACTATGATGTTGATCTGGTACTACTGTACCATACTGCCTCACATAACACTATGATGTTGATCTGGTACTACTGTACCATACTGCCTCACATAACACTATGATGTTGTTGATCTGGTACTACTGTACCATACTGCCTCACATAACACTATGATGTTGATCTAGTACTACTGTACCATACTGCCTCACATAACACTATGATGTTGATCTAGTACTACTGTACCATACTGCCTCACATAACACTATGATGTTGATCTAGTACTACTGTACCATACTGCCTCACATAACACTATGATGTTGTTGATCTAGTACTACTGTACCATACTGCCTCACATAACACTATGATGTTGATCTGGTACTACTGTACCATACTGCCTCACATAACACTATGATGTTGATCTGGTACTACTGTACCATACTGCCTCACATAACACTATGATGTTGATCTAGTACTACTGTACCATACTGCCTCACATAACACTATGATGTTGATCTAGTACTACTGTACCATACTGCCTCACATAACACTAACATATGATGTTGATCTGGTACTACTGTACCATACTGCCTCACATAACACTATGATGTTGATCTGGTACTACTGTACCATACTGCCTCACATAACACTATGATGTTGTTGATCTAGTACTACTGTACCATACTGCCTCACATAACACTATGATGTTGATCTATTACTACTGTACCATACTGCCTCACATAACACTGATGTTGATCTGGTACTACTGTACCATACTGCCTCACATAACACTATGATGTTGATCTAGTACTACTGTACCATACTGCCTCACATAACACTATGATGTTGATCTAGTACTACTGTACCATACTGCCTCACATAACACTATGATGTTGATCTAGTACTACTGTACCATACTGCCTCACATAACACTATGATGTTGATCTGGTACTACTGTACCATACTGCCTCACATAACACTATGATGTTGATCTAGTACTACTGTACCATACTGCCTCACATAACACTATGTTGTTGTTGATCTAGTACTACTGTACCATACTGCCTCACATAACACTATGATGTTGATCTAGTACTACTGTACCATACTGCCTCACATAACACTATGATGTTGTTGATCTGGTACTACTGTACCATACTGCCTCACATAACACTATGATGTTGATCTGGTACTACTGTACCATACTGCCTCACATAACACTATGATGTTGATCTAGTACTACTGTACCATACTGCCTCACATAACACTATGATGTTGATCTAGTACTACTGTACCATACTGCCTCACATAACACTATGATGTTGATCTGGTACTACTGTACCATACTGCCTCACATAACACTATGATGTTGATCTAGTACTACTGTACCATACTGCCTCACATAAACACTATGATGTTGATCTAGTACTACTGTACCATACTGCCTCACATAACACTATGATGTTGATCTGATCTGGTACTACTGTACCATACTGCCTCACATAACACTATGATGTTGATCTGGTACTACTGTACCATACTGCCTCACATAACACTATGATGTTGATCTAGTACTACTGTACCATACTGCCTCACATAACACTATGATGTTGTTGATCTGATGTACTACTGTACCATACTGCCTCACATAACACTATGATGTTGATCTAGTACTACTGTACCATACTGCCTCACATAACACTATGATGTTGATCTGGTACTACTGTACCATACTGCCTCACATAACACTATGATGTTGATCTGGTACTACTGTACCATACTGCCTCACATAACACTATGATGTTGATCTGGTACTACTGTACCATACTGCCTCACATAACACTATGATGTTGATCTAGTACTACTGTACCATACTGCCTCACATAACACTATGATGTTGATCTAGTACTACTGTACCATACTGCCTCACATAACACTATGATGTTGTTGATCTGGTACTACTGTACCATACTGCCTCACATAACACTATGATGTTGATCTGGTACTACTGTACCATACTGCCTCACATAACACTATGATGTTGATCTAGTACTACTGTACCATACTGCCTCACATAACACTATGATGTTGATCTAGTACTACTGTACCATACTGCCTCACATAACACTATGATGTTGATCTGGTACTACTGTACCATACTGCCTCACATAACACTATGATGTTGATCTGGTACTACTGTACCATACTGCCTCACATAACACTATGATGTTGATCTGGTACTACTGTACCATACTGCCTCACATAACACTATGATGTTGATCTAGTACTACTGTACCATACTGCCTCACATAACACTATGATGTTGTTGATCTGGTACTACTGTACCATACTGCCTCACATAACACTATGATGTTGATCTAGTACTACTGTACCATACTGCCTCACATAACACTATGATGTTGTTGATCTGGTACTACTGTACCATACTGCCTCACATAACACTATGATGTTGATCTATTACTACTGTACCATACTGCCTCACATAACACTATGATGTTGATCTGGTACTACTGTACCATACTGCCTCACATAACACTATGATGTTGATCTGGTACTACTGTACCATACTGCCTCACATAACACTATGATGTTGATCTGGTACTACTGTACCATACTGCCTCACATAACACTATGATGTTGTTGATCTAGTACTACTGTACCATACTGCCTCACATAACACTATGATGTTGATCTAGTACTACTGTACCATACTGCCTCACATAACACTATGATGTTGATCTAGTACTACTGTACCATACTGCCTCACATAACACTATGATGTTGATCTAGTACTACTGTACCATACTGCCTCACATAACACTATGATGTTGATCTAGTACTACTGTACCATACTGCCTCACATAACACTATGATGTTGATCTGGTACTACTGTACCATACTGCCTCACATAACACTATGATGTTGATCTAGTACTACTGTACCATACTGCCTCACATAACACTATGATGATGTTGATCTAGTACTACTGTACCATACTGCCTCACATAACACTATGATGTTGTTGATCTAGTACTACTGTACCATACTGCCTCACATAACACTATGATGTTGATCTAGTACTACTGTACCATACTGCCTCACATAACACTATGATGTTGATCTGGTACTACTGTACCATACTGCCTCACATAACACTATGATGTTGTTGATCTGGTACTACTGTACCATACTGCCTCACATAACACTATGATGTTGATCTGGTACTACTGTACCATACTGCCTCACATAACACTATGATGTTGATCTGGTACTACTGTACCATACTGCCTCACATAACACTATGATGTTGATCTGGTACTACTGTACCATACTGCCTCACATAACACTATGATGTTGATCTGGTACTACTGTACCATACTGCCTCACATAACACTATGATGTTGATCTAGTACTACTGTACCATACTGCCTCACATAACACTATGATGTTGATCTGGTACTACTGTACCATACTGCCTCACATAACACTATGATGTTGTTGATCTGGTACTACTGTACCATACTGCCTCACATAACACTATGATGTTGATCTAGTACTACTGTACCATACTGCCTCACATAACACTATGATGTTGATCTAGTACTACTGTACCATACTGCCTCACATAAACATGATGTTGATCTAGTACTACTGTACCATACTGCCTCACATAACACTATGATGTTGATCTAGTACTACTGTACCATACTGCCTCACATAACACTGATGATGTTGATCTGGTACTACTGTACCATACTGCCTCACATAACACTATGATGTTGATCTGGTACTACTGTACCATACTGCCTCACATAACACTATGATGTTGATCTGGTACTACTGTACCATACTGCCTCACATAACACTATGATGTTGATCTGGTACTACTGTACCATACTGCCTCACATAACACTATGATGTTGATCTGGTACTACTGTACCATACTGCCTCACATAACACTATGATGTTGTTGATCTAGTACTACTGTACCATACTGCCTCACATAACACTATGATGTTGATCTAGTACTACTGTACCATACTGCCTCACATAACACTATGATGTTGTTGATCTGGTACTACTGTACCATACTGCCTCACATAACACTATGATGTTGATCTGGTACTACTGTACCATACTGCCTCACATAACACTATGATGTTGATCTGGTACTACTGTACCATACTGCCTCACATAACACTATGATGTTGATCTGGTACTACTGTACCATACTGCCTCACATAACACTATGATGTTGTTGATCTGGTACTACTGTACCATACTGCCTCACATAACACTATGATGTTGATCTGGTACTACTGTACCATACTGCCTCACATAACACTATGATGTTGATCTGGTACTACTGTACCATACTGCCTCACATAACACTATGATGTTGATCTAGTACTACTGTACCATACTGCCTCACATAACACTATGATGTTGATCTGGTACTACTGTACCATACTGCCTCACATAACACTATGATGTTGTTGATCTGGTACTACTGTACCATACTGCCTCACATAACACTATGATGTTGATCTGGTACTACTGTACCATACTGCCTCACATAACACTATGATGTTGATCTGGTACTACTGTACCATACTGCCTCACATAACACTATGATGTTGATCTAGTACTACTGTACCATACTGCCTCACATAACACTATGATGTTGTTGATCTGGTACTACTGTACCATACTGCCTCACATAACACTATGATGTTGATCTGGTACTACTGTACCATACTGCCTCACATAACACTATGATGTTGATCTGGTACTACTGTACCATACTGCCATAACACTATGATGTTGATAACACTATGATGTTGATCTAGTACTACTGTACCATACTGCCTCACATAACACTATGATGTTGTTGATCTGGTACTACTGTACCATACTGCCTCACATAACACTATGATGTTGATCTGGTACTACTGTACCATACTGCCTCACATAACACTATGATGTTGATCTGGTACTACTGTACCATACTGCCTCACATAACACTATGATGTTGATCTAGTACTACTGTACCATACTGCCTCACATAACACTATGATGTTGATCTGGTACTACTGTACCATACTGCCTCACATAACACTATGATGTTGATCTAGTACTACTGTACCATACTGCCTCACATAACACTATGATGTTGATCTGGTACTACTGTACCATACTGCCTCACATAACACTATGATGTTGATCTGGTACTACTGTACCATACTGCCTCACATAACACTATGATGTTGATCTAGTACTACTGTACCATACTGCCTCACATAACACTATGATGTTGATCTAGTACTACTGTACCATACTGCCTCACATAACACTATGATGTTGATCTAGTACTACTGTACCATACTGCCTCACATAACACTATGATGTTGATCTGGTACTACTGTACCATACTGCCTCACATAACACTATGATGTTGATCTGGTACTACTGTACCATACTGCCTCACATAACACTATGATGTTGATCTAGTACTACTGTACCATACTGCCTCACATAACACTATGATGTTGTTGATCTGGTACTACTGTACCATACTGCCTCACATAACACTATGATGTTGATCTGGTACTACTGTACCATACTGCCTCACATAACACTATGATGTTGATCTGGTACTACTGTACCATACTGCCTCACATAACACTATGATGTTGATCTGGTACTACTGTACCATACTGCCTCACATAACACTATGATGTTGTTGATCTAGTACTACTGTACCATACTGCCTCACATAACACTATGATGTTGATCTGGTACTACTGTACCATACTGCCTCACATAACACTATGATGTTGTTGATCTGGTACTACTGTACCATACTGCCTCACATAACACTATGATGTTGTTGATCTGGTACTACTGTACCATACTGCCTCACATAACACTATGATGTTGATCTGGTACTACTGTACCATACTGCCTCACATAACACTATGATGTTGATCTAGTACTACTGTACCATACTGCCTCACATAACACTATGATGTTGATCTAGTACTACTGTACCATACTGCCTCACATAACACTATGATGTTGTTGATCTAGTACTACTGTACCATACTGCCTCACATAACACTATGATGTTGATCTGGTACTACTGTACCATACTGCCTCACATAACACTATGATGTTGATCTGGTACTACTGTACCATACTGCCTCACATAACACTATGATGTTGATCTAGTACTACTGTACCATACTGCCTCACATAACACTATGATGTTGTTGATCTAGTACTACTGTACCATACTGCCTCACATAACACTATGATGTTGATCTGGTACTACTGTACCATACTGCCTCACATAACACTATGATGTTGTTGATCTGGTACTACTGTACCATACTGCCTCACATAACACTGATGTTGTTGATCTGGTACTACTGTACCATACTGCCTCACATAACACTATGATGTTGATCTGGTACTACTGTACCATACTGCCTCACATAACACTATGATGTTGATCTGGTACTACTGTACCATACTGCCTCACATAACACTATGATGTTGATCTGGTACTACTGTACCATACTGCCTCACATAACACTATGATGTTGTTGATCTAGTACTACTGTACCATACTGCCTCACATAACACTGATGATGTTGATCTGGTACTACTGTACCATACTGCCTCACATAACACTATGATGTTGATCTGGTACTACTGTACCATACTGCCTCACATAACACTATGATGTTGATCTAGTACTACTGTACCATACTGCCTCACATAACACTATGATGTTGTTGATCTAGTACTACTGTACCATACTGCCTCACATAACACTATGATGTTGTTGATCTGGTACTACTGTACCATACTGCCTCACATAACACTATGATGTTGATCTAGTACTACTGTACCATACTGCCTCACATAACACTATGATGTTGTTGATCTAGTACTACTGTACCATACTGCCTCACATAACACTATGATGTTGATCTGGTACTACTGTACCATACTGCCTCACATAACACTATGATGTTGATCTGGTACTACTGTACCATACTGCCTCACATAACACTATGATGTTGATCTGGTACTACTGTACCATACTGCCTCACATAACACTATGATGTTGTTGATCTGGTACTACTGTACCATACTGCCTCACATAACACTATGATGTTGATCTGGTACTACTGTACCATACTGCCTCACATAACACTATGATGTTGATCTGGTACTACTGTACCATACTGCCTCACATAACACTATGATGTTGATCTAGTACTACTGTACCATACTGCCTCACATAACACTATGATGTTGATCTAGTACTACTGTACCATACTGCCTCACATAACACTATGATGTTGATCTGGTACTACTGTACCATACTGCCTCACATAACACTATGATGTTGATCTGGTACTACTGTACCATACTGCCTCACATAACACTATGATGTTGATCTGGTACTACTGTACCATACTGCCTCACATAACACTATGATGTTGTCTGACTCTGTACCATACTGCCTCACATAACACTATGATGTTGATCTGGTACTACTGTACCATACTGCCTCACATAACACTATGATGTTGATCTGGTACTACTGTACCATACTGCCTCACATAACACTATGATGTTGATCTCTAGTACTACTGTACCATACTGCCTCACATAACACTATGATGTTGATCTGGTACTACTGTACCATACTGCCTCACATAACACTATGATGTTGATCTGGTACTACTGTACCATACTGCCTCACATAACACTATGATGTTGTTGATCTGGTACTACTGTACCATACTGCCTCACATAACACTATGATGTTGATCTGGTACTACTGTACCATACTGCCTCACATAACACTATGATGTTGATCTGGTACTACTGTACCATACTGCCTCACATAACACTATGATGTTGATCTGGTACTACTGTACCATACTGCCTCACATAACACTATGATGTTGATCTGGTACTACTGTACCATACTGCCTCACATAACATGAACACATACTGATGTTGTTGATCTGGTACTACTGTACCATACTGCCTCACATAACACTATGATGTTGATCTGGTACTACTGTACCATACTGCCTCACATAACACTATGATGTTGATCTGGTACTACTGTACCATACTGCCTCACATAACACTATGATGTTGATCTGGTACTACTGTACCATACTGCCTCACATAACACTATGATGTGATGTTGATCTGGTACTACTGTACCATACTGCCTCACATAACACTATGATGTTGATCTGGTACTACTGTACCATACTGCCTCACATAACACTATGATGTTGATCTGGTACTACTGTACCATACTGCCTCACATAACACTATGATGTTGATCTAGTACTACTGTACCATACTGCCTCACATAACACTATGATGTTGATCTGGTACTACTGTACCATACTGCCTCACATAACACTATGATGTTGTTGATCTGGTACTACTGTACCATACTGCCTCACATAACACTATGATGTTGTTGATCTAGTACTACTGTACCATACTGCCTCACATAACACTATGATGTTGATCTGGTACTACTGTACCATACTGCCTCACATAACACTATGATGTTGTTGATCTGGTACTACTGTACCATACTGCCTCACATAACACTATGATGTTGATCTAGTACTACTGTACCATACTGCCTCACATAACACTATGATGTTGATCTAGTACTACTGTACCATACTGCCTCACATAACACTATGATGTTGATCTAGTACTACTGTACCATACTGCCTCACATAACACTATGATGTTGTTGATCTAGTACTACTGTACCATACTGCCTCACATAACACTATGATGTTGATCTAGTACTACTGTACCATACTGCCTCACATAACACTATGATGTTGATCTAGTACTACTGTACCATACTGCCTCACATAACACTATGATGTTGTTGATCTGGTACTACTGTACCATACTGCCTCACATAACACTATGATGTTGATCTGGTACTACTGTACCATACTGCCTCACATAACACTATGATGTTGATCTAGTACTACTGTACCATACTGCCTCACATAACACTATGATGTTGATCTAGTACTACTGTACCATACTGCCTCACATAACACTATGATGTTGTTGATCTAGTACTACTGTACCATACTGCCTCACATAACACTATGATGTTGTTGATCTGGTACTACTGTACCATACTGCCTCACATAACACTATGATGTTGATCTGGTACTACTGTACCATACTGCCTCACATAACACTATGATGTTGATCTGGTACTACTGTACCATACTGCCTCACATAACACTATGATGTTGTTGATCTGGTACTACTGTACCATACTGCCTCACATAACACTATGATGTTGATCTAGTACTACTGTACCATACTGCCTCACATAACACTATGATGTTGATCTGGTACTACTGTACCATACTGCCTCACATAACACTATGATGTTGATCTAGTACTACTGTACCATACTGCCTCACATAACACTATGATGTTGATCTGGTACTACTGTACCATACTGCCTCACATAACACTATGATGTTGATCTGGTACTACTGTACCATACTGCCTCACATAACACTATGATGTTGATCTAGTACTACTGTACCATACTGCCTCACATAACACTATGATGTTGTTGATCTGTACTACTGTACCATACTGTTGATCTGGTACTACTGTACCATACTGCCTCACATAACACTATGATGTTGATCTGGTACTACTGTACCATACTGCCTCACATAACACTATGATGTTGATCTGGTACTACTGTACCATACTGCCTCACATAACACTATGATGTTGATCTGGTACTACTGTACCATACTGCCTCACATAACACTATGATGTTGATCTGGTACTACTGTACCATACTGCCTCACATAACACTATGATGTTGATCTGGTACTACTGTACCATACTGCCTCACATAACACTATGATGTTGATCTGGTACTACTGTACCATACTGCCTCACATAACACTATGATGTTGATCTAGTACTACTGTACCATACTGCCTCACATAACACTATGATGTTGATCTGGTACTACTGTACCATACTGCCTCACATAACACTATGATGTTGATGTACTACTGTTGATCTGGTACTACTGTACCATACTGCCTCACATAACACTATGATGTTGATCTAGTACTACTGTACCATACTGCCTCACATAACACTATGATGTTGATCTAGTACTACTGTACCATACTGCCTCACATAACACTGATGTTGTTGATCTGGTACTACTGTACCATACTGCCTCACATAACACTATGATGTTGATCTGGTACTACTGTACCATACTGCCTCACATAACACTATGATGTTGATCTGGTACTACTGTACCATACTGCCTCACATAACACTATGATGTTGATCTAGTACTACTGTACCATACTGCCTCACATAACACTATGATGTTGATGTTGTTGATCTGGTACTACTGTACCATACTGCCTCACATAACACTATGATGTTGATCTGGTACTACTGTACCATACTGCCTCACATAACACTATGATGTTGATCTGGTACTACTGTACCATACTGCCTCACATAACACTATGATGTTGTTGATCTGGTACTACTGTACCATACTGCCTCACATAACACTATGATGTTGATCTAGTACTACTGTACCATACTGCCTCACATAACACTATAACACTATGATGTTGATCTGGTACTACTGTACCATACTGCCTCACATAACACTATGATGTTGTTGATCTGGTACTACTGTACCATACTGCCTCACATAACACTATGATGTTGATCTGGTACTACTGTACCATACTGCCTCACATAACACTATGATGTTGTTGATCTAGTACTACTGTACCATACTGCCTCACATAACACTATGATGTTGTTGATCTGGTACTACTGTACCATACTGCCTCACATAACACTATGATGTTGATCTGGTACTACTGTACCATACTGCCTCACATAACACTATGATGTTGATCTAGTACTACTGTACCATACTGCCTCACATAACACTATGATGTTGATCTGGTACTACTGTACCATATACTGCCTACCATACATAACACTATGATGTTGATCTGGTACTACTGTACCATACTGCCTCACATAACACTATGATGTTGATCTGGTACTACTGTACCATACTGCCTCACATAACACTATGATGCCTCACATAACACTATGATGTTGTTGACCTGGTACTACTGTACCATACTGCCTCACATAACACTATGATGTTGATCTGGTACTACTGTACCATACTGCCTCACATAACACTATGATGTTGATCTGGTACTACTGTACCATACTGCCTCACATAACACTATGATGTTGATCTAGTACTACTGTACCATACTGCCTCACATAACACTATGATGTTGATCTGGTACTACTGTACCATACTGCCTCACATAACACTATGATGTTGTTGATCTGGTACTACTGTACCATACTGCCTCACATAACACTATGATGTTGTTGATCTAGTACTACTGTACCATACTGCCTCACATAACACTATGATGTTGTTGATCTGGTACTACTGTACCATACTGCCTCACATAACACTATGATGTTGATCTGGTACTACTGTACCATACTGCCTCACATAACACTATGATGTTGTTGATCTGGTACTACTGTACCATACTGCCTCACATAACACTATGATGTTGATCTAGTACTACTGTACCATACTGCCCATAACACTATGATGTTGATCTGGTACTACTGTACCATACTGCCACATAACACTATGATGTTGATCTGGTACTACTGTACCATACTGCCTCACATAACACTATGATGTTGATCTAGTATGACTGTACCATACTGCCTCACATAACACTATGATGTTGATCTGGTACTACTGTACCATACTGCCTCACATAACACTATGATGTTGATCTGGTACTACTGTACCATACTGCCTCACATAACACTATGATGTTGTTGATCTGGTACTACTGTACCATACTGCCTCACATAACACTATGATGTTGATCTGGTACTACTGTACCATACTGCCTCACATAACACTATGATGTTGATCTAGTACTACTGTACCATACTGCCTCACATAACACTATGATGTTGATCTGGTACTACTGTACCATACTGCCTCACATAACACTATGATGTTGATCTAGTACTACTGTACCATACTGCCTCACATAACACTATGATGTTGATCTAGTACTACTGTACCATACTGCCTCACATAACACTATGATGTTGTTGATCTGATGTTGTACTACTGTACCATACTGCCTCACATAACACTATGATGTTGATCTAGTACTACTGTACCATACTGCCTCACATAACACTATGATGTTGATCTAGTACTACTGTACCATACTGCCTCACATAACACTATGATGTTGATCTGGTACTACTGTACCATACTGCCTCACATAACACTATGATGTTGTTGATCTGGTACTACTGTACCATACTGCCTCACATAACACTATGATGTTGATCTGGTACTACTGTACCATACTGCCTCACATAACACTATGATGTTGATCTAGTACTACTGTACCATACTGCCTCACATAACACTATGATGTTGATCTAGTACTACTGTACCATACTGCCTCACATAACACTATGATGTTGATCTGGTACTACTGTACCATACTGCCTCACATAACACTATGATGTTGTTGATCTGGTACTACTGTACCATACTGCCTCACATAACACTATGATGTTGATCTGGTACTACTGTACCATACTGCCTCACATAACACTATGATGTTGATCTAGTACTACTGTACCATACTGCCTCACATAACACTATGATGTTGATCTGGTACTACTGTACCATACTGCCTCACATAACACTATGATGTTGATCTGGTACTACTGTACCATACTGCCTCACATAACACTATGATGTTGATCTGGTACTACTGTACCATACTGCCTCACATAACACTATGATGTTGATCTAGTACTACTGTACCATACTGCCTCACATAACACTATGATGTTGTTGATCTAGTACTACTGTACCATACTGCCTCACATAACACTATGATGTTGATCTGGTACTACTGTACCATACTGCCTCACATAACACTATGATGTTGATCTGGTACTACTGTACCATACTGCCTCACATAACACTATGATGTTGATCTGGTACTACTGTACCATACTGCCTCACATAACACTATGATGTTGTTGATCTAGTACTACTGTACCATACTGCCTCACATAACACTATGATGTTGATCTGGTACTACTGTACCATACTGCCTCACATAACACTATGATGCTGTTGATCTGGTACTACTGTACCATACTGCCTCACATAACACTATGATGTTGATCTGGTACTACTGTACCATACTGCCTCACATAACACTATGATGTTGATCTGGTACTACTGTACCATACTGCCTCACATAACACTATGATGTTGATCTGGTACTACTGTACCATACTGCCTCACATAACACTATGATGTTGATCTGGTACTACTGTACCATACTGCCTCACATAACACTATGATACTGCCTCACATAACACTATGATGTTGATCTGGTACTACTGTACCATACTGCCTCACATAACACTATGATGTGATGTTGATCTGGTACTACTGTACCATACTGCCTCACATAACACTATGATGTTGATCTACTGTACTACTGTACCATACTGCCTCACATAACACTATGATGTTGATCTAGTACTACTGTACCATACTGCCTCACATAACACTATGATGCTGTTGATCTGGTACTACTGTACCATACTGCCTCACATAACACTGATGATCTGGTGCTGTTGATCTGGTACTACTGTACCATACTGCCTCACATAACACTATGATGTTGATCTAGTACTACTGTACCATACTGCCTCACATAACACTATGATGTTGATCTAGTACTACTGTACCATACTGCCTCACATAACACTATGATGTTGTTGATCTAGTACTACTGTACCATACTGCCTCACATAACACGATGATGATGTTGATCTGGTACTACTGTACCATACTGCCTCACATAACACTATGATGTTGATCTGGTACTACTGTACCATACTGCCTCACATAACACTATGATGTTGTTGATCTAGTACTACTGTACCATACTGCCTCACATAACACTATGATGTTGATCTGGTACTACTGTACCATACTGCCTCACATAACACTATGATGTTGATCTAGTACTACTGTACCATACTGCCTCACATAACACTATGATGTTGATCTGGTACTACTGTACCATACTGCCTCACATAACACTATGATGTTGTTGATCTGGTACTACTGTACCATACTGCCTCACATAACACTATGATGTTGATCTGGTACTACTGTACCATACTGCCTCACATAACACTATGATGTTGATCTGGTACTACTGTACCATACTGCCTCACATAACACTATGATGTTGATCTGGTACTACTGTACCATACTGCCTCACATAACACTATGATGTTGATCTGGTACTACTGTACCATACTGCCTCACATAACACTATGATGTTGATCTGGTACTACTGTACCATACTGCCTCACATAACACTATGATGTTGATCTGGTACTACTGTACCATACTGCCTCACATAACACTATGATGTTGATCTGGTACTACTGTACCATACTGCCTCACATAACACTATGATACTGTTGTTGATCTGGTACTACTGTACCATACTGCCTCACATAACACTATGATGTTGATCTGGTACTACTGTACCATACTGCCTCACATAACACTATGATGTTGATCTAGTACTACTGTACCATACTGCCTCACATAACACTATGATGTTGATCTGGTACTACTGTACCATACTGCCTCACATAACACTATGATGTTGATCTGGTACTACTGTACCATACTGCCTCACATAACACTATGATTTTGATCTAGTACTACTGTACCATACTGCCTCACATAACACTATGATTTTGATCTAGTACTACTGTACCATACTGCCTCACATAACACTATGATGTTGATCTGGTACTACTGTACCATACTGCCTCACATAACACTATGCTGTTGATCTGGTACTACTGTACCATACTGCCTCACATAACAATATGATGTTGATCTAGTATGACTGTACCATACTGCCTCACATAACACTATGATGTTGATCTGGTACTACTGTACCATACTGCCTCACATAACACTATGATGTTGATCTGGTACTACTGTACCATACTGCCTCACATAACACTATGATGTTGATCTGGTACTACTGTACCATTGACTGCCTCACATAACACTATGATGTTGATCTATTACTACTGTACCATACTGCCTCACATAACACTATGATGTTGATCTAGTACTACTGTACCATACTGCCTCACATAACACTATGATGTTGATCTGGTACTACTGTACCATACTGCCTCACATAACACTGATGTTGATCTGGTACTACTGTACCATACTGCCTCACATAACACTATGATGTTGATCTGGTACTACTGTACCATACTGCCTCACATAACACTGATGTTGATCTGGTACTACTG
Source organism: Oncorhynchus keta (assembly GCF_023373465.1). Taxonomy (NCBI): domain Eukaryota; kingdom Metazoa; phylum Chordata; class Actinopteri; order Salmoniformes; family Salmonidae; genus Oncorhynchus; species Oncorhynchus keta. Next base: position 262,344 of record NW_026290634.1, read on the forward strand.
TACCATACTGCCTCACATAACACTATGATGTTGATCTGGTACTACTGTACCATACTGCCTCACATAACACTGATGTTGATCTGGTACTACTGTACCATACTGCCTCACATAACACTATGATGTTGATCTGGTACTACTGTACCATACTGCCTCACATAACACTATGATGTTGATCTGGTACTACTGTACCATACTGCCTCACATAACACTATGTTGTTGTTGATCTGGTACAAGGCCTACCTTCAAACTCAGTTCCTCTTTGCTTGACATCATGGGAAGATCAAATTAAATCAGCCAAGACCTCAGACAAAAATTCTGGTTCATCCTTGCGAACAATTTCCAAAAGCCTGAAGGTACCACGTTCATCTGTACAAACAATAGTACCCAAGTATAAACACCATGGGACCACGCAGCCGCCATACTGCTCAGGAGGAAACACATTTTGTCTCCTAGAGATGAACGTACTTTGGTGCAAAAAGTGCAAATCAATCCCAGAACAACAGCAAAGGACCCTGTGAAGATGCTGGAGAAAACAGGTACAAAAGTATCTATATCCACAGTAAAACGAGTCCTATATCGACATAACCTGAAAGGCCGCTCAGCAAGGAAGAAGCCACTGCTCCAAAACCGCCATAAAAAAGCCAGACTACGGTTTGCAACTGCACATGGGGACAAAAATCATACTTTTTGGAGAAATGTCCTCTGGTCTGATGAAACAAAATAAACTGTTTGGCCATAATGACCATTGTTATGTTTGGAGGAAAAAGGGGGATGCTTGCAAGCTGAAGAACACCATCCCAACTGTGAAGCACGGGGGCGGCATCATGTTGTGGGTGTCTGGGGGGAGGGACTGGTGCACTTCACAAAATAGATGGCATCATGAGGATGGAATGTTATGTGGATATATTGAAGCAACATCTCAAGACATCAGTCAGGAAGTTAAAGCTTGGTCGCAAATGAGTCTTCCAAATGGACAATGACCTTAACCATACTTCCAAAGTTGTGGCAAAATGGCTTGAGGACAACAAAGTCAAGGTATTGGAGTGGCTATCAAAAATCCCTGACCTTAATCCCATAGAAAATGTGTGGGCAGTACTGAAAAAGTGTGTGCGAGCAAGGAGGCCTACACACCTGACTCAGTTACACCAGCTCTGTTAGGAGGAATGGGCCAAAATTCACCCAACTTATTGCGGGAAGCTTGTGGAAGTCTTCCTGAAACAGTTTGACCCAAGTGAAACAATTTAAAGACAATGCTACCAAATACGAATTGAGAATATGTAAACTTCTGACCCACTGGGAATGTTTTGAAAGAAATAAAATCTGAAATAAATCATTCTCTCTACTATTATTGACATTTCACATTCTAAAAAAAAGAGTGGATCCTAACTGACCTAAAACAGGGAATTGTTACTAGGATTTAATGTCAGGAATTGTGAAAAGGTGAGTTTAAATGTATTTGGCTAAGGTGTATGTACACTTCTGACTTCAACTGTATATTGATGGTGGTTTAAACCATATGTATATTGATGGTGGTTTAATCCATATGTATATTGATGGTGGTTTAATCCATATGTATATTGATGGTGGTTTAAACCATATGTATATTGATGGTGGTTTAATCCATATGTATATTGATGGTGGTTTAATCCATATGTATATTGATGGTGGTTTAATCCATATGTATATTGATGGTGGTTTAAACCATATGTATATTGATGGTGGTTTAAACCATATGTATATTGATGGTTTAAACCATATGTATATTGGTTTAAACCATATGTATATTGATGGTGGTTTAATCCATATGTATATTGATGGTGGTTTAAACCATATGTATATTGATGGTGGTTTAAACCATATGTATATTGATGGTGGTTTAAACCATATGTATATTGATGGTGGTTTAAACCATATGTATATTGATGGTGGTTTAATCCATATGTATATTGATGGTGGTTTAAACCATATGTATATTGATGGTGGTTTAATCCATATGTATATTGATGGTGGTTTAAACCATATGTATATTGATGGTGGTTTAAACCATATGTATATTGATGGTGGTTTAATCCATATGTATATTGATGGTGGTTTAATCCATATGTATATTGATGGTGGTTTAATCCATATGTATATTGATGGTGGTTTAATCCATATGTATATTGATGGTGGTTTAATCCATATGTATATTGATGGTGGTTTAATCCATATGTATATTTGTTTAAACCATATGTATATTGATGGTGGTTTAATCCATATGTATATTGATGGTGGTTTAATCCATATGTATATTGATGGTGGTTTAATCCATATGTATATTGATGGTGGTTTAATCCATATGTATATTGATGGTGGTTTAATCCATATGTATATTGATGGTGGTTTAATCCATATGTATATTGATGGTGGTTTAATCCATATGTATATTGATGGTGGTTTAATCCATATGTATATTGATGGTGGTTTAATCCATATGTATATTGATGGTGGTTTAATCCATATGTATATTGATGGTGGTTTAATCCATATGTATATTGTTGGTGGTTTAATCCATATGTATATTGATGGTGGTTTAATCCATATGTATATTGATGGTGGTTTAATCCATATGTATATTGATGGTGGTTTAATCCATATGTATATTGATGGTGGTTTAATCCATATGTATATTGATGGTGGTTTAATCCATATGTATATTGATGGTGGTTTAATCCATATGTATATTGATGGTGGTTTAATCCATATGTATATTGATGGTGGTTTAATCCATATGTATATTGATGGTGGTTTAATCCATATGTATATTGATGGTGGTTTAATCCATATGTATATTGATGGTGGTTTAATCCATATGTATATTGATGGTGGTTTAATCCATATGTATATTGATGGTGGTTTAATCCATATGTATATTGATGGTGGTTTAATCCATATGTATATTGTTGGTGGTTTAATCCATATGTATATTGTTGGTGGTTTAATCCATATGTATATTGATGGTGGTAATGATAATGATAGGGAAAACACAGAGTTTACAGTAGCATCGGTAGCCTGTCCTACAAAGCAGACAGATTAAACATATATGTAAATATAGAAGATATATGAATGCATTAGGGAGTAGCATAGACCAGGGCTGACTATGTCTCTGCTCTGGGGCTAAACAGGCCAATACCTCAGAGACTGTGTGGGCAGCAGCAGCACAGACACAAAGACAGACAGATAGCATCGCTATACGCCACCGGCTAGTAGAAAAATCCCATTCACTTAGATTACACTCCCACAATGGTGTTTTGGATGGGTATGAGAGGTGCCCACAAAAGGACACACACACGCACGCACACACACGCACGCACACACACAAAACCTGGGGGCATCGGGAAGCTCAATCTCTTCACCCATCTCCTCCTTTAACTCAGCTCTTTGTGCCCAGAGAAAGAGAGTGATTTAAAGTGGTGTCCATCAAAGCAGCAGGGAGAGGAAGGCTAAGCTGAGGGAAAGTCTTCCATTGTGTCCAGGAGAAGAAATCTCAAGGAAGTCACAAGCACAGAGGTGCAAATCTCGTGTGTGTGTGTGTGTGTGTGTGTGTGTGTGTGTGTACCTGAATAGGAATAACTATTATCTTGTTGTATTATTTCTAAGCCTCTCCCATTACTAAACCTAATGGTTATTTTCCTATGCAGGAATTACTGAACAATTCTGCAGCTTTTTGTGTCAAGCTATTTCTGCTGTTGTAATATTGCAAGAACAGAGAGAGAGAGAGAGAGAGAGAGAGAGAGAGAGAGAGAAAGAGAAAGAGAAAGAGAAAGAGAAAGAGAAAGAGAAAGAGAAAGAGAGAGAGAGAGAGAAATATGAAGAGAGAGATTTGGTCCAGTAAGAACAGACTTTCACAGCTGTGTGTGGGGATTCATTTATTTAATATTTCTCTCTTTCTCTGACAAGCAATGCCCTTGGTTTGTGAACTATTTGCATACTCTTCTCCTCTCTCCCTACCTCCCTCTCCCTCCAAGGCCCTGTTCGTTTTTCAATGCTCACCCTCAATGAGCTCGTCAATATTGATGAGGGGTCATAGCGGTTCCTTTGCTCGCCACAGGCAGAGACACAGAGAAACCCCTGATGGGCAGCACAGTGTTCTTATCACTTCTCAAATATGCACCACATGTCTCCACTGTATATCTGTGTGTGTCCACTGTGTGTGTGTGTGTGTTCACTGTCTGTGTGTGTGTGTGTCCACTGTGTGTGTGTGTGTGTTCACTGTCTGTGTGTGTGTGTGTGTGTGTGTGTGTGTGTGTGTGTGTGTGTGTGTGTGTGTGTGTGTGTGTGTGTGTGTGTGTGTGTGTGTGTGTGTGTGTGTGTGTGTGTGTGTGTGTGTGTGTGTGTGTGTGCGTGTCTACTGTATGTGTGTGTGTGTGCGTGTCTACTGTGTGTGTGTGTGTGTGTGTGTGTGTGTGTGTGTGTGTGTGTGTGTGTGTGTGTGTGTGTGTGTGTGTGTGTGTGTGTGTGTGTGTGTGTGTGTGCGTGTCTACTGTGTGTGTGTGTGTGTGTGTGTGTGTGTGTGTGTGTGTGTGTGTCTGTGTGTGTGTGTGTGTGTGTGCGTGTCTACTGTGTGTGTGTGTGTGTGTGTGTGTGTGCGTGTCTGTGTGTGTGTGTGTGTGTGTGTGTGTGTGTCTACTGTGTGTGTGTGTATTCACGTCCAAAACACCACTCCCATTCCCCAGATACTGCATGCGATTAGCTGCACACAGGAGGACATAGTCCACCTAGTTATGTGAACTGAAAAGAAATGTGTTTGTTTTTAGAAGGGAAAGCTTTGAAGAGAACAAATAACAACCCACACAGCGTTCTCAAAGAGATGTAGAAAAGCAGGGGAGGAATAAAACACCTGGGGAAAACACTGATTGACAACTTTACTTTGTATAAATGTTGGTATATTTGTGTTCTCACATCTGGGCAAATGGCTGTTCCAGTTTGGGCCGTTTGTAAACCACTTTATACGGCTATAGTGTATAATGTTCTCTAAGGCCCTATCTTTGGTTGCCTCCCTGTGTCCTGAATATGAAAGTCTAATATACTGTGTGACTGAGCAAACTGACTGATCTACAAGTGATAATGAGGAGTTATTTAGCATACAAGGTGATTTGTAGATCAGTCAGTCAGCAGTTGCCGACTGCAATGCAGTCAATCTGGAACATAACCCCAGTTTGCAGGTATACCGTGTTTCTGTCTATTATAGGGCACTGGGCACGACATTTCAAGCCTTTGGGTTTGGATTTTGGGGTATCTATCTACAAACTGATTGGCAATGTCTGGATCTCCATGTTGCCCCACAATACTGTCCTCGCTTTGGCCTGTTCTACTGGACCTCATCCCTCTGTCGTCATGCTGACTGGACACCTGGCTATCTGGACCCTGCCCAGCTGTTGTACCAGGGAGAAGGTTGGAAGTGCTGGGTGGGGTGTGTGTGTGAGGGGGGTGGGGTGTGTGTGTGAGTGAGAGAGAGAGAGATTGTTCTGTTGGTGTGTGTGACAACTCATCCCCCCAGATGCCAAAAACTCCTCCAACCAACCACGTCATTACCCAGGTGCTTGGAAAGTAATTTGCCCAACAGCAGCTGTTAATCAGATTAAGTCCTCTGTGCTCTTACACCTTCACCCCCCCCCCCCTTTATTCACCCATTAGGGGGAGATAATGAAGGAAACCAGCATTCGGCTTCACTCAGTCAAACACACTCCAGAACCCACCGTCACTGTCGTCCGCATTTCCCCACTTGCCAACCTCCCTCCCTCCCTCTCTCCCTCTCTCCCTCTCTCCCTCCCTCCCTCTCTCCCTCTCCCTCCCTCTCCCTCCCCTCCCTCCCTCCCCTCCCACCCTCCCTCCTCCCCTCTCCCCCCTCCCTCCCTCCCTCCCACCCTCCCTCCCTCCCTCCCACCCGCCCTCCCCTCCCCCCCTCTCTCCCTCCCTCCCCTCCCTCTCCCTCCCTCTCTCCCTCCCTCCCTCCCCTCTCTCTCTCCCTCCCTCTCCTCCTCTCTCCCTCCCTCCCTCCCTCCCTCCCCCCCTCCCTCCCTCCCTCCCTCCTCCCTCTCCCTCCCTCCCTCCCTCCCTCCCTCCTCCCTCCCTCCCTCCCTCCCACCCACCCCCACCACCTGCAAGAGCGCTCACTCACTCGCTAACTCTGTGTGTGTGTCATTACATTTTAATTAGCCCACATCTCCTTTGTGCGCAGCCCCTCGTATACAAAGAGTATTAAGCAAATTTATGGTGCATGTGGCAGAGGACGGGGCCAAGATCTATGTATGTCACTGGTGAGAGAGAAAGATACAGAGAAAGAGAAAGGAGAAAGTGGGAGAGAGAGAGAGGAGAGAAAACAAGAATCAGCACAATTAATTTCCTCTCATTTCCAGTGTGTACAATATTAAAGTCATTTAAGGTTGCCTCTGTCAGCGTGTAGAGAACAACACATTAGTTAGCGAGGGATAGGGTGGAGGAGAGGATGGAGGGAGGGAGGAGATTCTCTCAGGATGATTCTCTCCATCAAGCGGAACGCACGTTTGTCGCCGCGGTAACGAATGCCAGGGCTCCTGCCGCAAATGAGAGCTCCGTCAAGTTTTCCCACTCCTCTCGCTCCCTCTGTCCTCTTGTGACTAGAGAAGCTCTATGCAGAGACACAGCAGCTTCATCAGCAATAACCAGTGTAGTCATTATGAGAGAGAGAGAAAGAAAGAGAGAAAGAGAAAGAAAGAGAGACACAGAGAGACACAGACACAGACAGACAGGAAGACTCATGTTCAAAGAGAGTGGATAGTTAGCTCAAAGACGACAAGTCATTTTCTACTTTGTAAACTGGTAGTGCAGGTTAACACCACGTTAGCTCAAGATGGGAAAGTTACTAACTCTAAACTTAGCCCAGAGAAAGCAGCTACTGCAGTGCAACTAAGGACAGATAAGTAGTCACATCAACTGTACAAATAGAGGAACCAGACGGAACGAACACCACTTCGCCCCTGCTATTGACAGACAGGTAAGGAGGGAGAGAAAGACTGAGACACAAACGCTAAACACAAACAGTTTATCATAGCCGTCAGCTGTAGTTATTAAAGCTGGGGTGAGTCGACTCTGCCCCAGCCCTGTCACCTTGACAACACGGTTAAACTGACTTTTACCACAGGCTCCCTCTGCTGAGCTGTTCACCAGACACCTCCGCGTTTCCACTCAACCCCGTGACATCTGGACCGTCCATGTCTGTCAGACAATAATGGGCTAGCTCTGAAGGCTAATGATTCACTTGCTTATCATGGAAGCTGTGTTAGCATGTAATGCTAGGAGGATAACAAGACAGGCTAGAGACAGGGGTCACAGGTTATCTCACTGGGGGTGTGATTGGATGTCAGAGAGGGTAAACCAACTGTCACTCTTATGATTGGATGTTACACACACAGAGTTTTCTAGACACACCATCTCCCTCCATCTCCTAAAGGTAAAACAATATACTAACCAACCCTGTCCCTCTCTCTCCCTCCCTCCATCTCCTAAAGGTAAAACAATATACTAACCAACCCTGTCCCTCTCTCTCCCTCCCTCCATCTCCTAAAGGTAAAACAATATACTAACCAACCCTGTCCCTCTCTCCCTCCCTCCATCTCCTAAAGGTAAAACAATATACTAACCAACCCTGTCCCTCTCTCTCTCTCCCTCCCTCCCTCCCTCTCCTAAAGGTAAGACAATATACTAACCAACCCTGTCCCTCTCTCTCTCTCCATCTCCTAAAGGTAAAACAATATACTAACCAACCCTGTCTCTCTCCCTCCCTCTCCTAAAGGTAAAACAATATACTAACCAACCCTGTCCCTCTCTCTCCCTCCCTCCATCTCCTAAAGGTAAAACAATATACTAACCAACCCTGTCCCTCTCTCTCTCTCCCTCCATCTCCTAAAGGTAAAACAATATACTAACCAACCCTGTCTCTCTCCCTCCCTCCCTCTCCTAAAGGTAAAACAATATACTAACCAACCCTGTCCCTCTCTCTCCCTCCCTCCATCTCCTAAAGGTAAAACAATATACTAACCAACCCTGTCCCTCTCTCTCTCCCTCCATCTCCTAAAGGTAAAACAATATATACCCTGCTCCTAAAGGTAAAACAATATACTAACCAACCCTGTCCCTCTCTCCCTCCCTCCCTCTCCTAAAGGTAAGACAATATACTAACCAACCCTGTCCCTCTCTCTCCCTCTCCTATACTAACCACCCTGTCCCTCTCTCTCCCTCCCCATCTCCTAAAGGTAAGACAATATACTAACCAACCCTGTCCCTCTCTCTCCCTCCCTCCATCTCCTAAAGGTAAGACAATATACTAACCAACCCTGTCCCTCTCTCTCCCTCCCTCCATCTCCTAAAGGTAAGACAATATACTAACCAACCCTGTCCCTCTCTCTCCTCCCTCCCCCATCTCCTAAAGGTAAGACAATATACTAACCAACCCTGTCCCTCTCTCTCCCTCCCTCCCTCTCCTAAAGGTAAGACAATATACTAACCAACCCTGTCCCTCTCTCTCCCTCCCTCCATCTCCTAAAGGTAAGACAATATACTAACCAACCCTGTCCCTCTCTCCCTCCCTCCCTCTCCTAAAGGTAAGACAATATACTAACCAACCCTGTCCCTCTCTCTCCCTCCCTCCCTCTCCTAAAGGTAAGACAATATACTAACCAACCCTGTCCCTCTCTCTCCCTCCCTCCCTCCCTCTCCTAAAGGTAAGACAATATACTAACCAACCCTGTCCCTCTCTCTCCCTCCCTCCCTCTCCTAAAGGTAAGACAATATACTAACCAACCCTGTCCTCTCTCCCTCCCCCTCCCTCCCTCCCTCCCTCCCTCCCTCCCTCCCTCCCCCTCCCTCCCCTCCCTCCCTCCCTCCCTCCCTCCCTCTCCTAAAGGTAAGACAATATACTAACCAACCCTGTCCCTCTCTCTCCCTCCCTCCCTCCCTCTCCTAAAGGTAAAATAATATACTAACCAACCCTGTCCCTCTCTCTCCCTCCCTCCCTCTCCTAAAGGTAAGACAATATACTAACCAACACCGTCCCTCTCTCTCCCAATCTCCTAAAGGTAAGACAATATACTAACCAACCCTGTCCCTCTCTCTCCCTCCCTCCCTATCCTAAAGGTAAGACAATATACTAACCAACCCTGTCCCTCTCCCTCCATCTCCTAAAGGTAAAACAATATACTAACCAACCCTGTCCCTCTCTCTCCCTCCCTCCCTCTCCTAAAGGTAAAACAATATACTAACCAACCCTGTCCCTCTCTCTCCCTCCCTCCCTCTCCTAAAGGTAAAACAATATACTAACCAACCCTGTCCCTCTCTCTCTCCCTCCCTCCCTCTCCTAAAGGTAAGACAATATACTAACCAACCCTGTCCCTCTCTCTCCCTCCCTCCCTCTCCTAAAGGTAAGACAATATACTAACCAACCCTGTCCCTCTCTCTCCCTTCCTCCATCTCCTAAAGGTAAAACAATATACTAACCAACCCTGTCCCTCTCTCCCTCCCTCCCTCCCTCCATCTCCTAAAGGTAAAACAATATACTAACCAACCCTGTCCCTCTCTCTCCCTCCCTCCATCTCCTAAAGGTAAGACAATATACTAACCAACCCTGTCCCTCTCTCCCTCCCTCCCTCTCCTAAAGGTAAAACAATATACTAACCAACCCTGTCCCTCTCTCTCCCTCCCTCCCTCTCCTAAAGGTAAGACAATATACTAACCAACCCTGTCCCTCTCTCTCCCTCCCTCCCACCCTCTCCTAAAGGTAAAACAATATACTAACCAACCCTGTCCCTCTCTCTCCCTCCCTCCCTCCTCTCCTAAAGGTAAGACAATATACTAACCAACCCTGTCCCTCCTCTCTCTCCCTCCCTCCCTCCCTCTCCTAAAGGTAAAACAATATACTAACCAACCCTGTCCCTCTCTCTCCCTCCCTCCCTCTCCTAAAGGTAAGACAATATACTAACCAACACCTGTCCCTCTCTCTCCCAATCTCCTAAAGGTAAGACAATATACTAACCAACCCTGTCCCTCTCTCTCCCTCCCTCCCTCCTAAAGGTAAGACAATATACTAACAAACCCTGTCCCTCTCCCTCCATCTCCTAAAGGTAAAACAATATACTAACCAACCCTGTCCCTCTCTCTCCCTCCCTCCCTCCCTCTCCTAAAGGTAAAACAATATACTAACCAACCCTGTCCCTCTCTCTCCCTCCCTCCCTCTCCTAAAGGTAAAACAATATACTAACCAACCCTGTCCCTCTCTCTCCCTCCCTCCCTCTCCTAAAGGTAAGACAATATACTAACCAACCCTGTCCCTCTCTCTCCCTCCCTCCCTCCATCTCCTAAAGGTAAAACAATATACTAACCAACCCTGTCCCTCTCTCTCTCCCTCCCTCCATCTCCTAAAGGTAAGACAATATACTAACCAACCCTGTCCCTCTCTCCCTCCCTCCCTCTCCTAAAGGTAAAACAATATACTAACCAACCCTGTCCCTCTCTCTCCCTCCCTCCCTCTCCTAAAGGTAAGACAATATACTAACCAACCCTGTCCCTCTCTCTCCCTCCCTCCATCTCCTAAAGGTAAGACAATATACTAACCAACCCTGTCCCTCTCTCTCCCTCCCTCCCTCCATCTCCTAAAGGTAAAACAATATACTAACCAACCCTGTCCCTCTCCCTCCCTCCATCTCCTAAAGGTAAGACAATATACTAACCAACCCTGTCCCCTCCCTCCCTCCCTCCCTCCCTCCCTCCCTAACCAACCCTCCCTCCCTCCCTCCCTCCCTCCATCTCCTAAAGGTAAGACAATATACTAACCAACCCTGTCCCTCTCTCTCTCTCTCTCCCTCCCTCCCTCCATCTCCTAAAGGTAAAACAATATACTAACCAACCCTGTCCCTCTCTCTCTCTCTCCCTCCCTCCCTCCATCTCCTAAAGGTAAAACAATATACTAACCAACCCTGTCCCCCTCTCCCTCCCTCCCTCCCTCCCTCCCTCCCTCCCTCCCCTAAAGGTAAAACAATATACTAACCAACCCTGTCCCTCTCTCACCCTCCCTCCATCTCCTAAAGGTAAAACAATATACTAACCAACCCTGTCTCTCTCCCTCCCTCTCCTAAAGGTAAGACAATATACTAACCAACCCTGTCCCTCTCTCTCCCTCCCTCCCTCCCTCTCCTAAAGATAAGACAATATACTAACCAACCCTGTCCCTCTCTCCCTCCCTCCCTCCCTCTCCTAAAGGTAAGACAATATACTAACCAACCCTGTCCCTCTCCCTCCCTCCCTCCCTCCCTCCCTCCCCTAAAGGTAAGACAATATACTAACCAACCCTGTCCCTCCTCTCTCCCTCCCTCCCTCTCCTAAAGGTAAGACAATATACTAACCAACCCTGCCTCCCTCTCACCCTCCCTCCCTCCCTCTCCAAAAGGTAAGACAATATACTAACCAACCCTGTCCCTCTCTCACCCTCCCTCCCTCCCTCTCGTAAAAGTGCTTGTTTCAACAGAATGGTAATTCCCTGTAAGTCAACCTGTATGTGCTGAATGGCTAAACAGCCGCAGTGTGATCACACACACACACACACACACACACACACACACACACACACACACACACACACACACACACACACACACACACACACACACACACACACACACACACACACACACACACACACACACACACACACACACACACACACACACACACACACACACACACGCACACAGAGAGATGTTGATGTTTTGAGGCACATTGATCCACTAGACTGGACCAAACACCTGGGTGGCTAGAACATCCAGCTAGAAGGTCCATGTAACGTCTCAGAAACATTATGTCAGCGTTCCGTCCAAGTCATTCCAATGTTCTGTGATAATGATCATTGATCCACTACAGTAGACATGCATGAAGAAACCCCTGGTAAGTGGCTACAACTGGCTACAACGTCTACGTAACCTTAAAAAAGAAATGCTGCTAAAATGTTGTGTCAGTCTGTTTTAATTCATGGTGATAATGTCTTTAGCTAGCGCATGTGGGCAGATGTCTGGGAAAGATATTTTAACAACGCTTCTACAACGTTAGGGCAATGTTAGAGTGCAGTTTTTGGGCAGATTCCCGGCGGGCGTCTGGTGGACTGACAGTATATCTGGGAGACAGCTGGAGAGGTCTCCAAGTTCACATCATCCATTTATTTCACAACATCTTTGATCCATCCTCTCTCTCTCTCTTTATCTCAATCCATCCCTCTCCCTCCCTATCTATCTCTCCTGCAGTGGCAGAAAACCAAAAACAGCAGCAGAGTGAGAAAGAGTGAGGGAGAAAGGGCGGGAGAGAGAAAGAGAGGAGTAATGGGGAAGAGAGAGAAATAGAGAGAGACAGAGAGATGGAGGGGAGAGAGAAAGAGAGGAGTAATGGGGGAAGAGAGAGAAATAGAGAGAGACAGAGAGAGAGATGGAGGGGAGAGAGAAAGAGAGGAGTAATGGGGAAGAGAGAGAAATAGAGAGAGACAGAGAGAGAGATGGAGGGGAGAGAGAAAGAGAGGAGTAATGGGGGAAGAGAGAAATAGAGAGAGACAGAGAGAAAGAGAGGAGTAATGGGGAAGAGAGAGAAATAGAGAGAGACAGAGAGAGAGATGGAGGGGAGAGAGAAAGAGAGGAGTAATGGGGGAAGAGAAAAATAGAGAGAGACAGAGAGAGAGATGGAGGGGAGAGAGAAAGAGAGGAGTAATGGGGGAAGAGAAAAATAGAGAGAGACAGAGAGAGAGATGGAGGGGAGAGAGAAAGACAACCACACACACACAAACACAGATGTGAGGTTTATCAGAGGTTCCGGTGACATGTCCAGGTCTATGGGATGGGACCTGGCTCTAGAGCTGTCTCTGAGCAGATGGTGTGTGTGTGTCTGCCACTCTCTCTGTGTGTGTGTGTCTGCCACTCTATGTGTGTGTGTGTGTGTGTCTGCCACTCTGTGTGTGTGTCTGCCACTCTGTGTGTGTGTCTGCCACTCTGTGTGTGTGTCTGCCACTCTATGTGTGTGTCTGCCACTCTGTGTGTGTGTCTGCCACTCTGTGTGTGTGTCTGCCACTCTGTGTGTGTGTGTTTGCCACTCTGTGTGTGTGTCTGCCACTCTCTGTGTGTGTTCTGCCACTCTCTGTGTGTGTCTGCCACTCTCTGTGTGTGTCTGCCACTCTCTGTGTGTGTCTGCCACTCTCTGTGTGTGTCTGCCACTCTCTGTGTGTGTCTGCCACTCTCTGTGTGTGTCTGCCACTCTCTGTGTGTGTCTGCCACTCTGTGTGTGTGTCTGCCACTCTGTGTGTGTGTCTGCCACTCTGTGTGTGTGTCTGCCACTCTGTGTGTGTGTGTCTGCCACTCTGTGTGTGTGTCTGCCACTCTGTGTGTGTGTCTGTGTGTGTGTCTGCCACTCTGTGTGTGTGTCTGCCACTCTGTGTGTGTGTCTGCCACTCTGTGTGTGTGTGTCTGCCACTCTGTGTGTGTGTCTGCCACTCTGTGTGTGTGTCTGCCACTCTGTGTGTGTGTCTGCCACTCTGTGTGTGTGTGTCTGCCACTCTGTGTGTGTGTGTCTGCCACTCTGTGTGTGTGTGTCTGCCACTCTGTGTGTGTGTGTCTGCCACTCTGTGTGTGTGTGTCTGCCACTCTGTGTGTGTGTCTGCCACTCTGTGTGTGTGTCTGCCACTCTGTGTGTGTGTCTGCCACTCTGTGTGTGTGTCTGCCACTCACTAAGTGTGTGTGTGTCAGGGCACACTATGCCTGACTAGGGGTCTTGGGTCAAGGTCACACACATGCCTCACATCACACACATAGACACGCCTCACATCACACACACAGACACGCCTCACACACAGACACGCCTCACACCACACCACACACACAGACACGCCTTACACCACAAACAGACACACCACACACACAGACACGCCTCACATCACACACACAGACACGCCTCACATCACACACACAGACACGCCTCACACCACACACACAGACACGCCTCACACCACACACACAGACACGCCTCACATCACACACACAGACACGCCTCACATCACACACACAGACACGCCTCACACACAGACACGCCTCACACACAGACACGCTCACACCACACCACACACACAGACACGCCTCACACCACACACACAGACACGCCTCACACACAGACACGCCTCACACCACACCACACACACAGACACACCTCAAACCACACACACAGACACACCTCACACCACACACACAGACACGCCTCACACCACACACACAGACACGCCTCACACCCAGACACGCCTCACACCACACACACAGACACGCCTCACACCACACACAGACACACCACACACACAGACACGCCTCACACACACACACAGACACGCCTCACATCACACACACAGACACGCCTCACACACACACACAGACACGCCTCACACCACACACACAGACACGCCTCACATCACACACACAGACACGCTCACATCACACACACAGACACGCCTCACACACAGACACGCCTCACACCACACCACACACACAGACACGCCTCACACCACACACACAGACACGCCTCACACACAGACACGCCTCACACCACACCACACACACAGACACACCTGACACCAAACCACACACACAGACACACCTCACACCACACACACAGACACGCCTCACACCACACACAGACACGCCTCACACCCAGACACGCCTCACACCACACACACAGACACGCCTCACACCACACACACAGACACGCCTCACACACAGACACGCCTCACACCACACCACACACACAGACACACCTCAAACCACACACACAGACACACCTCACACCACACACACAGACACGCCTCACACCACACACACAGACACGCCTCACACCCAGACACGCCTCACACCACACCACACACACAGACACGCCTCACATCACACACACAGACACGCCTCACACACAGACACGCCTCACACCACACCACACACACAGACACGCCTCACACCACACACACAGACACGCCTCACACACAGACACGCCTCACACAGACACACCTCACACCACACACACAGACACACCTCACACCACACACACAGACACGCCTCACACCACACACACAGACACGCCT